>NC_049992.1:14845053-14894926 GCF_000003815.2 Branchiostoma floridae | reverse complement strand
TTTTGTCGTAATCACAAAGTCCATGAAAAATTCATAACTACAGGTCAGTCGTAGGTCAAGTCGATAGTCTTCTTGTCCCAAAGTCTGACAGATAACGACCTTAGATAATCCTTGCATCTTTGAGTTTGGCAAATAAATATCATTTGACCATCTTTGTGCTTTACATTATTTACATTTTTGCCATGCGGGTTCCGTGCATTCTTATTGCCTCCTCAATTCATGTGTATTGTGCTGAAGGGAACAAGGTTGCACAAAACTTGTAACTTTCATAGCTCACAAATAGTGCCATAAAATCGAGTCGTGACACTGTCAATAAAGGAAATTTATAACACTTTTTTTTTCTTGGTGAAATACTGTCATTGGCATTGGCACGTTTTCTCTTAGTCTTTGAAAGTAATGGAGAAAATTCCAAGTTCAGTCACCCATGGTATATGCGGCGTAGTTATATCGACTGAAAATGAATATTTCAGTAATACAACAAGAAGCGGTCGATCCTATTCGCTAAGTATAGATGTACACAAGCCGTCTTAAACAAATTTCAATTGGCACCTACCAGTTCGTAATCCCATCCCAATATTTGGCATTTTGTTATCGACTTGTTGTAGATCCTGAGGCAATGCGTTCATCGATATGCGAACAAAAAGTTTAGAAGTCCTTTTCGTATCGAATGCTGATGTACTGTAGCCACGTATTTACGTGTGATCAATGTTTCCTTTCTATAAAAGTACTGTGTTCAGAAGAAAACATGTAGGTCTTACTACCTAGTGCAAAATGATAGACTGTAAGTATGATTATGGGCCAATGTTGCAAGCAGTTTTGTGACAGACGTACACCGAAGCGTTGGTTGATGTGGTTGTGAATCAGGGGCATTTTTCTCCATTAAAAGTCACAAAAACGACACACACCATACCAAAGACCTGCATCACACCGATGTTTAAAAGTTTGTAAGCCTAAGAAAAGGTTCCCCGGCATTCGTCTCGTTTCAAGGAATCTAACATGCAGAAATTGTCCTTTTTGTTGGCTGGCCTTTAATGATAATCGATGGGGTGGGGGGTGCGGGGCGGTTGTTATCCATTAAAAGTAACACAAACCATACACTTCATGCCAGAGACCTGCGTCACACCGATATTTAAAAGTTTGTAAGCCTAAGACAAGGCTCCCCCGGCATGCGTCTCGTTTCCAGGAATCTAACAGGAAGTGCCCTTTTTCCTAGCTGACCTTTAATGATAATCGATGGGGGGCCGATTAACCCGCGGTTTGATGATAAATCGTACGGACCCACGGACGTCTTGTAACCAAGACCCTCGGAGTCACGTTATGGAATTTCAATCAAGTCTTCGCGGGCACTAAATCAGTCATTGTCTGCTGGAGCTTGGGGGTCTACAATGTGGAAGACGGGCGTTATTGTACTTATTGCGTGTGCAGGGCATACTTGCTGCTCGTGAATTGTGGTACGGAATGGCCATAAAACAAGAGGTCAAAACGGTAACGGGTCATCATAGCACTTTAGGCTACAATTTCCTAGCTTCAGGTAGTCAACCACGTAATTTAAACAGTACTAGCGGCTGTTGTGCCGATGGTAAATGTTGTCCTGTAACGAAATATCCTGAAAAGTCATATCGTCCAAAACTCGTTGACCCTCATTTTGACCTTTGAAGATGGCACACCTGCACCCTGTGATAGATTCGAACGTATTAAAATGTGGGGCTATTTATGGCTGCTTGCACCATGGGATACCTGTCAGTCCTCTTTCAGGTGTAATGTATATAAAGTGGCCGTAATGAACCGAGAGACCTTTAGAAACCTAATGAAGATGGATCGCCAGTGGTCTTATTGCACGAGGTTCAGTCCTGGTCATTTCCCTCCAACATTCTATGTGTGCAGATCCTTCAGGACTTGCCTTGGGCCATATGAGGACAATGTCATGTCACTGGTGTCATATAAATGCATCGGATGTTGAAGTACCATTGCTATTCTGATGTAGGAATACGACAAATAGCATTTTACTGTAATTTACTCAGTATGCAGTTTCCATTAGGTTTCTTCGATGCAATTGGAGACATCCACCTCATTATAAGTTAGACCTATTGTCTTTTTGAGTGCATGACTTGTTTGTAATAATCAATTCTTGCTACCATAACCCTTTCTGTCCCAACCAAATAAATTCATACAAAACACCTACAGAGTAGAAGTAGTATTGATGGTAATCACAAAGTTCCATTTGTGTTTTTTACTACATAATTGTGTAATGTGCTTCACGTCGTAAACACGAAAATCCAAACAAGAAAGCCCACGGACAAAATACTAATCCCCATCTTGAAATATGGTGTTCCTTATTTCTTTAAGGGTTAGGGCGTAACAATCCATCAAATATACATCTACCTAACTTTATTTTCCTGTCGAAACACGATCTCTAGAGGCATGTAGCTCTTCGGAAACAAATGTCCGTTATTATCCACTTTATGATCTAAGTAATGTTTATAGCGTCTATATGGGCGAACCTTCTCGGCATGGTTCAGGCATAGATCGATAAAATGGCTACATAAAGTTTCTGGTTTGTCGTAATTTAGGATCTGATTATCAAAACGTATCATTCAACGCAATAGATAAAGCCAAACGGGCTGTGGAGATAATGAAACTCATTGATCTTATTAATTAAATGATAACGGGGATGTTAAATGGCATGTCCCATTTAGGACCATTAACCGTTACGAAGACTTTTTAAAGGTAACCGTGATACTATAACATTAATTTTAACTTCAGGATATTTCTTATGATTCACTCATGACCGTAGAAAGTTAAAGAATTCAGCAAATATTTCAATTTAATTCAGCATGTATATATATTTTCTAGTGTTCGGAATATCCTACGTCAGTGACACCATATCAAGCATTTTACTGAGATCCATAGAATTTGCAAATATACTGGGTTTTTTTTTTCTTGTAGTAATGGTAATGTTTAACTTGTTAAGTGTTATTTCATCATAATTCTTTATTTTTTCAATCACAGAAAAAAGTTTTCATAAGTTTGACGTGAATTATGAAATATAACAGAAACTTCTAAATAACCTCATGACCAATACATCGTTCCTTGTTCCTCTAAGATTTATGTCATGGTGCTTTAACTAAAGAACCTTTCAACAAGACTGACGTGAGTAATGATCATGCCCTTAAGAAGCAACCATACATGGCAGCTTTGTAAGGAAACCTTCAAGCGTCCCCTATGGCAATTAACGCATGGTAACTCTTTAAAAGAGGAGGGCCAGAGGTGAAACTTCTGCTTAAAGAGATCATCGTAACTTACAGCCAAACATGGCAAATTTAATTTCCTCGCAACATTACCCTCCAAACCAAGTAGTTTAGCTATGAGATAAGGAGTAATTGGAGCCAACAGTTTGCCCTCAAAGCATAAAAAATGTTGTCTTTAAGTGTGCCTTTGCTGCTAAGATACGCTAAGATATGCAGGACTTTGAGCCAACTGAAAACTAATATCAAATCATACTGCAAATGCGAAAAAATGTTTGTGCCTTTTGTGACGAGCAGAAATTATTTATCATGTTTTTGAGCATGATTACATGATAGGTAACAGGTGTCCCTGTAGGTGCTTGAATGTAAACAGTATACAGACCGATTAATTCAGAAAATAAACAATGATAAAAGATAATTCATATACATAGTACATACATGTACATACAAATATGACAAGGCCCTTACCACGGCTACAATGGTGACGCTGGGGGGTGAGATGGACGAGTTGATAAAAGATGAGTATGGGAGGGGGGTATGTCATCCTGGGTGGTCAAAGGTCAGTGTTTGACTGAACCAAGTACAGGGAAGGAAGAACTCTTTGAAATGCCCTAACATTATTGAAATGAGAAAAAACTAATTTGCATGTTTCTGTGAAAGAAATCCTCAGAACCAAATCATTTTCCTTGCATGTCATATTGCCTTGAAAATAATACAACAAAAGTTCTTACCCTCTCTGATCTGTAGTTCAGTCTAAGTGTGACCTTTGACATGCTGGCGGGAAAATTAAAAATCGTCACACGGATTTTGTCTGATCTCCCCTCCTACAGTTGAAAGGTATAGGTTTGTTGAATCTATCCATTTCAGAGCCTTCATATGAATGCCATTGGGTCAGTAATGGGTTTTCTGATGATTTTACTGTGCATTCCCATGCTGTTTTGGAGAAGGTTCAGTTAGAGTAGGCTGTGTGTATTGGTGTGTGTGTTGGTGTGTGTGTGTGGCGGGGGGGGGGGGGGGGGCACAAATATGCAGATACGTATCATGTTTAGCGACTGTGCCGAGTGGATGTAGGACACCAAATGATTATACGTGATTCAAATCTGAAGGACAATGTGTTGGGTTGCCGGACTACCAAGCTGGTATGAAATTACGACATTTTAAGCATTGATGACATACTTATGTACACAACGGACCCGGCAGTTCTGAACAACAACATGCTGTTGGTTGTTGGCATTCTTCTGGCTCGATCATGAACATGACATATCGTACTAAAGCATACATTCTCACATACAATATTTGTCCTCCTGACCAGCCGCCGTACCCATGAGTTAATGTGATCTCCAAGCAGATCTTTGGTGGCATAAGAGGGTATCATAATTTTGGCCGGTTTATTTATTGGGGTTTATTTTGCCGGCAGATCTAGAGGAGTTTTATTAGACTCCGAGGAGACGAATGAATTTTATCTCTGCCGACTAAACTCCTTCTCAGACTTACTACATGCTATCTTACTACATAGTGCATATATATACTATCTATTGTATATAAAATATATACAAAAAAATAAAAAATAAAAATTGCCACAGCAAGATCTGCTTGGATATTAGAGTTAATGCCCATCTGCTGGAAGCCAAAACTATTTTTGTTCGCCGACAAGACTTGTAGTTTTATCATTCGAAAACTTATCATCCTCATCTTCAGCACCGTCATCATCATAGACGCTTTTATTAAACATTGGCAATTCACATACAAAAAGGGTATTTTTGTCTGTTACTTAGAGTAACTTATTATCAAGATACAGTGGACCATATCTAATTACCGGAACTTAAGTCAAGGAACATGTTTTTGTGCAAGTAAATGCGACGTTTTAGTCACTAATAAGACAGGACTGTTTTCAGAATGTCTTCACACAGAAGGCTGTATATAAGAGAACATGGCTACCTATCATGGAATATTATCTTCAAAGTTTATAGCTCATGAAAAGCTAACGAATACGTAGGCCATTACTTTCTTGAAACAACAGACACTTTCTTGACACAACATTGGAACACATGAACTAAGAATTCGAATGGATTGCTGCCTTTTTTGCTACAGCTATTTATGTTTATATCCTGAAGAAGTGCATTGAATATCATTTGTTAGTATTCTCCACTAAGTACCTAAGCCAGTCAGTAAGTAAATACCGTTACTGTGTGTCTAATTCGTCTATTTATTCAATTACCGAGGGATGTAGAAAATGGATGACTTCCCCCAAACAGCTGTATTCCTGTATTCACAATTCCATTAGCCAGTCGGAAGTTCAAATGACCTTTTGTAAAAAGAATAGAGTTCGGTGCACCCTCAAACAATATGCCCGTTTTCGAACACATTATCACTAATGGACCGCATGCCTGAAGTAAGTACATTACGTCCAGAGATATTGGCAATTTGAGGGCATCGGGCGATTTATAGCAAATTTCCGTCTTGCTTCTGGCCACCTCTTGCAATACATAATTGGTCTTGGTGCAGCCCACCCGGAGCGTATCACGTTGTTAAGTCGTTTATTATTGACTTGAGTTCTTGTGTGTTTTCATCGTACTGCCTCATAGTTCATGGCACGTAGCACTAGTCCAATCTAAAAGCTGACAGGTTGCCGCTGATTGTTCATGAACCCTTTTCCTGAGTAGAACTTTTAATATAATTTTGAGAACAGAATTTGTCCCAAGCGCCTCAAACGAGTTTTGTGCATGTTACTTCTTTAATAAATCTTGTGAAATTGTTATCGTTTCTCCGCGAAAGTTTCATCAAGTTGGCACATCGTCTTTTTACACAACCATTGTGTTATTCACACCAACGTTTCGGTGACCGTCTGTCAACGTCTTCAGGGCAATCTGACAGGTTTGCATTGTACTGCAGCGCAGGTGTCGCTGCATTCTGTTGTCTGTTTCATTGTTTCTGTTTCCTAGTATGTTTTTTTTTTTTTTAGTTTTAGACAATGTTGTGTTTAAGTGTTGTGTATACGTTTTTTACTTTGACCATCAATTTTAAGTATTGTGCCGTGGCAATTGTGTGATTCTGTATATCTTTATAGAAATGATGAGTGGATAAAGGATAGCATATATTTCAAAATATATTTCTGAGCACTCGTACAAAAATCGTCTATTACGTAGATGAGAGAAATCTTGCAAATAATGTGATCCATTTCAATAATATTGAGCATCTTTATGATTAGAAATAAAATAAACTGCCATTATGATTTTACCTAAACACGTTAGGCCATGTCAATTTAATCATATGAATGACATCCTCTGGAAACCTTTAAACCTATGCGAGCGTGTAAATAAAATTGCTGCTCATTAACAAATGACTGATCACATAGAGTATTTATATCAAATTATAGATTCTTATTTTTTTTCGAGATCTTATTCTTCGGCTGTGGAATTGGCTTTGGCATTTCATGACATAAATGTCCGTTTTCCACCATATATTTCTTTGTAATATGTGACATTTTAAAAATGTTTTGTACTGATTTGAGTTGAATGGAATTTGAGAGGGGGGGAGGATGGAGCCGAAAGTTGATGCGCACGCGGATGTCATCCATATCGTCAAATCACGATATGGCATTATGAGCGAAAAAAGTTATATGCGTATAACCGCTCTATATGCTCTACAAAAACTTGTGTCGCAACAAACTGCTTGACTATTGTTTATTACATCAACTTGTACATAAATGCATTTCATTGCACTGAATCCAATTTATGTCTTATGTTCACATGGTATCAATATAGTGGCTGAGTATGAAGCCATTTTCGCTCTATATTCAAAATTTAATGTATTTGTACTTCGTAAAAGGTAACCATAATTGAATTATACGTGTCATTCAAAATGTTTGTCGAAGGAAGATAAGATGTAAGTTCGAAGATTATTGCATTTTATCTACGTTGATAGTAAACATAAAAATATACTTGCTTCATTTGGTACGTATTCGTAAATATTCATATTCATACTATCATGCCGTTTTATTACTGTATTGGATAGGTCTGTTCGGATCTATGCTCCAAGTAACTTTTTACTTTGCGCCCAAAGTTTTTTGTTTCAAATCTAAATGATCAAGATAGATATGACAATAGAAGTGTGTCGTCTGAGGCGCAATATGTTCCCCTGTGGTAAAGGGTCGATGAACATAATGTTCTACAAAACAGCAAAATTTCCTCAGGGAAATATATGATTTACCCAGGTCGACAAGGGTTGACATATTAAACCGGGAAATGTTATATTCGCGTTATCGTAAACACGTGTGTGGAATATCATGTACAGGAGCCGTCGGTGGGATTCAGCTTGAAGAGCCAGTTGCATTTGCGGAGTGTATGAAAACTGCACCTAAATCAAGAACATCCGACGTGAGTACTTTTAATACCTTCTCATTATTATCTTTTGTTTTTATATTGCAATTTTGCAATTAGATGCATCGTTTATTTCTTTACTAGGAATATATAATAGACGGAGAGAAAGAGCGTAGTTTTCCTTAACTTCATATTAAATGATTCTGAGTGTTGATTATTGCCAGGTTAGAATGAAGTGTACACTGTACTTTTGTGCCTTACCGCAGGCTGTGGTGTTAGCATTCACTGCGTGCAATGTCTCCTGTGAGGAGTAAGAATCTCAGTCAAATCACCTTCCCCCTTAAAACGCAATCACAAGAAATCACGTACACAGCGCTGGCCCAGACACGAGGGGCGGGTAGTACTAGTGCCCACAATTGAACCTTCCCCGTAATGTGATTAAATATTGATTGGTGGAGCGTGTCCTTTGGGAGATTATATACAGCAAGGGTTTTCCTGGTCACGTTATGCCTACCCCACAGCTAATTTAAAAGAACTTGGTGAAGAATTACGGGTGTTTAAATCACCAGTGTTGACCCTAGAAGCCAACTATTAGATTGATGTCCTGACATCTATAAGTCAAACTGCCTGCGGACGTACGTTTTGCCATATGCGCATCTGTTACAATAGCAGTTAGTGATTCTATTCAGAAGCCAGTGTTAAAAGTGTTCTCTCTTGGGCTCATGATGTGTTCTGCCCCCAGGGTTATGTATTGGTTTTGACAATTTGCCATTTTGTGTTCAAGGCATCCACATTAAGCATTCTTACATCATGTGTTGCATCAGAGGTGCGGATATTATTCATTGTGCGTCAACTTGAAGTTCTTTGTGACTCATTCTGTTATGTAATGCGATAGACAACATATGTCTATATCTATCTATCAATCTATCTATCTATATAATATAGTCATATTTATCTATCTCTCTACATTCATACATATACAAAAATATATATACATATGTGTATATGTTTATTCGACAGGACGTTTGGCAATAGCGTATGAACTATTGGAGTGCTAAAGTTAAAACTGTCAACATTTAGTCTATATAAACAATCCATTACTTTAACAACACCGTGAAAGATCCTTCGATTATATTAAAGTTAGCATTGGACTTAGAGAGCAAAGTGGTGAATACCATACCGGTTTGTCACACACGTAGCCTCATTACAGCGTTTTCGAGATCCACGTGCCCGTTAAATCGACCCTTAGGCTCTTGTGTGACATTAATCATCGGAATATCTGATGCGTGGAGATTTACCTCTCTAGTTCTATTGACACGGGCAAGAAAGCTTATACATGAATATCCAGCACGAACATTATTAATATCCCGTATGAAGTTCAAGGGCGTTTCCATATATAATTATTGACATGCTACAATCTTTCTAAAACTAACCACATCATGAAAAGAATCACACCATCGATTCATTTAGTATTGTGCTGCGATCAGCATGCGTGCGATGTCTTCAGACAACTTTGTCTGATTGCTTTCTAAATGAGGAAACGGCTTAAGAGTCGATAAGGGGTATCTTCATTTGGCTGGTGCTTGTTTGACCACTGCGGTGTTGCAATCCTTGTGAGACCAAACGTAGCGGCTGCAGACCTAAGGGACTCATTTCTTCACAATCATTTAGAACAGAAATTTACAAAAAGACTCCACAGATGGTAAGGATTGGTATTGTAACACAGGAACAAAGCTCTTTGAAGTCGGTATTCCTTTGAACTACAAATGATGCCTATTACACCCTTGAGCACGATAGAAGGTTCAAGATTCATGGGCCATCGGCTTTTTTAGACCAGAATTACGATTTGTTTAATAGGCATCCACTTCCACAGTGAAGTGCATTTGGATAGGCGCTATATATAGACATTGTATGCACAGGTTTTTTTTAAGTAAAAGATGTTGCCATAGTTATAGTTTGATAGACTTTATAATGCATATTGCGCAGAAATCAATTGACTACACAAAAAACACGATTACATTAGTATAAATCCATGGTCTTTATTTTGTGTTCTCGTAACATCACATTTATCTTACGATTTTCCAGTACGATTAAGCCTCAAGCTACAAAAAAAACTTCTGAGAAGAAAGAAGGGGAAAATCATTGTTACACTGTAGGAACAAAGTAGGCTTTGAGTGTGAGATTATCAAGTTCATAAATGTTACAGAGGTACCAGTAAGGGCACCTCGTATGTTGTATATGTTAAGTGTTTTTGAAGGATAAATCTGTATCTATCGTAACGAGCTACACAATGTCATGTACACATTTTCGAATTATGGTGATTTGTAAAGATCACATGTCGCAATCAAGCCTTTTTTTTCCTTTCTGACTTCCCTTCTGGACCAATCTCACTAAATATATTGCTTGTGAAGTATGGAGATCGAACTTCCTCTCGCCCAGCTTTTATGTAAATTTCTAGAAAAAGACCCTTGATAAAAATAAAATCTGTAAAAATGAGGACTGCAAACCCTTCAGAATATTTAGTTGTCGAAGGTCAGACGTTAGACGTAACTTTCGGAATATTCATCAAAGCCCGCAATGATTTCAGACATGCTTCGATCCGTATTAACATATGTATGACAGACCTCACAAAAATAGTGCAGTCTTTTAACGTCCATGAAATCTCTGCAATCGTTACAAAGGAAGTTCTGCAGATGTCAGCATGTACCTCCAAGAAGTCACTCGCACACTCGAAACTATAGATGGTCCTTCACTGATTTGCCATTGTCTTCTGAGATACAATGAATGTAAAGTGACGTTGACGGTGATACTGTAGTAAAATAATAAAGAAAAGTTAGCATGTACATACGGAAATTCCAAATATTTCATTCTTATTACATTCTATATAAACACGAATCCCACGTACCAAGTACCACGCGTAACGGCAGAAACTAACATAACTTGCATCATTATTTCAATTTATAATTATCATGTATTTGCATACCCTCAGTTATAGGGACGAAGCGCACGTAGTTGGAAGGGAACAGCCCCATCCGGCCTCTGAGATACCCCAGGCACCAGGTTCCTTCTTCTCCTTCTAGAATCTCGACAATGTCTCCGATTTCAAGCCTCAGCTCATTGTCCTCTCGTGGTTTGTAGTCGTAAAGAACCTTGGCACATCTCCTGTCTGTCGGCAGAAGTAACAAAGATGTTCCCATTGTGCATTCAATACAGCATACAGTATTGAATCGTGAACCAAAAACGTCTCAGCTTTACTTTAGGGACGGACGAGAATAACCAATACTTTCCACGGTGTACATTCACTATACAATTTAGATGCAGACACATCAACAAGAATATGTTCCTTTGACTTTACTAGCATTTTAATGGGTTTATAGTACTCGGTAAAGTATAAACAACCATTTTACTAATAACAACCAAAATTTTCTACATACCAGTTCGTTTGGTTCCTCTTGTTGTTGCTATTTCTCTACTTGGCGATTGTGTATCATTTGGCATGTCTATGGAAATGTTATGAAAAGTTTGAGCCGTTATGCAATCATTAGTGTTTTAGGTCTTCAACAAAGTAGTATTAAGGCTTGATACACAGAAAACGAGCCTACGGTCTTTCAAATTATGTAAATGACGTTGCAATTTTGTTTTTGACATTGAAAGAGAAGACCGTGGCCGTAGTGAAGAGTGCAGACTCCAACACAAAACAGATACCGAATCAAACACACCATTGACATTGACATCACAGTTGATGACATTATGACTAACACCCAACTCCACAAGCTGTCAGGCGACGGCCTATAGCTAGCTTTAATACCTAGCTACTTGACAGAGGACTCGGCAAATTCCATGAATGAAAACGACATTTTACACTTTGTATGTTTTGTTGTCTTTTTAGATATACTTCAAAGTTTTGCATGCTATTTCAGTTATGAAGGCAAAGATTGTAACAAATATCCAATTTAGGTCGCAGCAAGATTTCCATCAAATGAAAAGGGACATAACTGGTACATAAAATGGTGACTGCAGACCTGAAATCATTTTAACGATTGTCGGAGTCAAGTAAGGTGAACTACTGAGGGAAAAGGGTTGCTGAGAGTTCATTAAATTGTGCGTTGTGCTTGAAACTAGAGGCAGATAGAGCAATGAAACCATTCGTCTCCGTCATGAAGATATATGCCTCTACAGCATAAATCAATAACATGGTCTAGTCCCCAACTCAACTGGACTGCATTTTACAAAAAACTCAGCGCTGCTACAATTGAACAAGAAACTGTGTTTACTCGATGAATGAATGTTCAATAATTTTAATGTTGACCAACATAACCAGTCTGTTGATGCGTATATAGATTGCATTGTTATATTGAATAATTTGTATTTTAATGGCTACAATTTCTGACTACAAAATCAGGATTTTACTTTTTGGCATCACATCAGCCTATTGACTGTCACTGTTTGACACCGTGTATTTTTTTTATAAATGATGATGTCTACCTACCCGGTGTTTCTTTACACACGTTTGTTTTCTTTTCATCGGCTTCACTCGGTGACGTTGTCCCCGCTAGACCGATGTTGTACAGTGATGAGAATTTCTTCCTCTCTTCTCCCTGTCTGCGGTGCCGTTTCACAAGGAACATGACCAGGGATACGCAGATGATCAACCAGAGAACCGCCGCTGAGGACCCGATTACCGTGGCCACTGTGGAAAATGTTGCGGATGTCGTTCGTTTTTCTGGAACTGCAAATATAAAAAAAATGTTATGATACAATTCTAAACCGTACGCAAAAATAAAGCGCTTATCTATCAACAAGCTTTTGATCAGTCATCTGATCCTTTTCGAGTTCTAAGACCGGACCGGAAGTGTGACGTCAGCAAAGGGCCAAAGGCGCTTTGTTGTCGGTATCGGCCCCCGTCTCGGTTGAGAAACAAAAGTAATAAACGATTACTCTGGTTACCCACAAACCATACGTTAAGTATCCACCACACGTAAAGATAACATTATGGGGTGACATACCCATCAAGTAACGGTACAGTCTTCAATAAACACTTTGATTATGGCTATAGCTTTTAACACAGTCAGGGCCTTGCCTAGGTGGTTGTTGCTGAGTGTATGGTTGAAAAAGACATGTTAAATAACCAATGGAAAAACTCGAAGCAAATTATTCATATGCTTTAAATTTACTAAAAACCATAATACTATTTGATTGAAAAGGCCTACCAAGTATTATACTACCAACCACTAAAAATGCGAAAGCTTCTTATCATGCCGGTGCCCTGTTTCCCCCTGCAATTTATGTATCTCACGATAAGTAAATCTTATCAAGTACTTATCGTGTATTATAAATGAGTCAAATATGAATACGTCGTGATGAGTATTATCTGGTTAAGAGGTGTAGAGATAAACGCATAAAAGAATTATGAATTATTACAGTATCGTGTCTTTTGTGATAAGACCCTACTTTGTTGAAGGATTACACGCTGTTAGCTTTGTCCAGTGATGAGCTGTAGATGTAATTTCCATCCTGTAATGAATCGTGCACACAAGTGGGAGGCTTATGAATGCCTATACATGCCAGACTTTGAGATTAAGGATATCATTAATTCATGGTGAAATTCACTAAGAGTATGATGTTGCTAAATGTTCTTATCATTTTATTTTTAGGTAACTACGCATACCATTGATTTAACTATTTGTCTTCGAATTTAGCATGACCTTCCTTAGACAATTATTGACCGTGTAAGGTCCCCCTTTGCACTATATTGCGATCGTAGAGTGACCGCACAGCAACCAAATTGGGTTTGTTTTTAAACACAGTTTAAAATCTTAAAGTATGATTGAAAAGATAATATAATAGACAAATAATTAATATCTATGGAATTCTTTTAACCAGTCTGTCAAAATTTGGTCGCTTAGCGTTCGCAGTCGCTAGTGAAACTGAGGGTATAAAGTGGGTTTCACACGTGCGTATATTTTCAAGTCCGTATACGTATGAGTTCCGTATGGAGTTCTTAGCCTCTCTACCAGGCTCAACATGTCATTGTAAAAATAGAAGAACTTGGACAACTATAGATGCATAATATGCAAAAAAGGGTAGCTGGTCGGGGAATATGGTTACCAATTGCGACCAAGCTAACTCGTCTGGCATATAATATGTGTACATTCTTCCAAGTTCTTTTATTTTTCCAGCAACCTGTGGAGCCAATTAGAGAGTAAGACTTTGATACGGACCTCATACGGACATGGATATATATGTGCACGTTAAAAGGTATGAAGTTCTACCCTACCTAAAACAACTAACTGTGTTGTCCGTCTCCCAACTTTCCCAACACCGTTGCTCGCACTACAGGTATAGATTCCACTGTCGTTCACATTGACGTCATTCAGGACCAATGAGCTGGTGCGCACGTCACGTGACAAGGAGTAGACATTTGAAGGGAGAAGTCGTCCTCCTCTTGACCACGTGATGTTTGGTGGCGGGTTTCCGTCCGCGACGCACTGAAATGTCACGTGATTCTCGACGCTGACCTCAGCCAGGTTTGAAATACTGATAATAGACGCTGGATCTGAAACAAAAATAGATACATTACACATACAGATATAGATTTCACTGTCAATCATTCCACTTGACAGGAAGTCATTGTTAACCCTATTCAGACAGGGGGGGGGGGGCTTTTGAGGCCTGCGCTAACTTTGATGTCCTATAACGCCAGAACGGCTTACGCTAGAGCCACCAAATTCGGTGAGTTTTCCTAGAATATTGCTGGCAACAATTTAACAAAGTTTGACAAATTTTCCATTTTTTCGTATTGCCATGGCAACCGTTAATTGACAGGCAGTTTTGCCAAAAATCACTATTTTTGGTTCTAACAATGTATTTTTCACATTTATTTGCTATATTACTACTATTTTGTTACATAAATAAAATCTTATAATATTTAGCATATCTGTCATAATTAGATATGCATAAATTATGCTGATTTGATGACGTCATCAGCCCAAAATCCAAGAAGGCGGACCGTATGGCCAGATCAATAATAACAAGCTAATTATCCCTTAAAATTTGTAACCACCTAGTATTTTTTCATCAAATACCATCTAAATGAATGACTCTAGTCTATTTTCATTGCCTTTTGTGGTTGTTGCAAAAAAATTATTTTTAAAAATTCAAGGTGGTCGATATAATATGGCGGAGCCCAACTCGTATCTTAGATGTGCATGACGTCATTTTATGACGTCATTTTGACGTCATTGATGTTGCTATTGGCAACGCAAGTCGTAATAAACATTATTATTCTATTATCTACACTTGTTGTTACATTGTTTTAGCAATATCTTGAAGTTTTCTGAGAATACCCTTTTTTATGGGTCCGGCCAATATAATCAAATTGATAACGTCATAATTACGTCACCTTACGACAACGTAACGTCAAACGTCAAAGACATGTTGGATATTATGTCGAAATTATGTCCTAAAAATTGGTGGCCTTGCGGCACGTCGTTTCAGAGTTATTCGACTTAAAAGTTGAGTGCCACAAAAGCAACCCCCCCCCCCCCTCGGTCCAGGGATGACCAAAAAAGCACGGTCTGAATAGGGTTTATAAGCAGAACCGGTCATTCTTGCCTTGAGGAAGGTGACGGGCAGTCAACTTAACGCCAGTCGTTGTATCTCATTGGTGGTGAATACGAACTTTCACCTAATGTTCAAACCTAATGAAATTACTCACGGACAATGAGTGCGGTCTTGATGAATAGCTAGGTTTCAGCAAACTTTGTCGTGATCAATAAAATAGTTCCTGTATCATGTACTTACAAAATGTTTGGAACTATAGTTCTGGTCATCTTGCAACCTACGTACTTTGTTGAGTTATAAATGTTCAGAGTTGACAATGATGGTCTTCTTTTTTAATGATGAGGTGACATTATTCGTCGTTGGTTATCTTACCGGCATAATCAATCTTTAAAAGGTTAACTGTCGACAAGAATCTAAGACAGAAGTATTAGAAGACCGCTGGATTTTTCATGACACATACACGACTATTCCTATGATAATTCTTAGTTTAACATCTTAACGATTATGTGACGATATCGCACGACGCATAAATATAAGAAAATCGTAATCTACTACTTACAAAGGACCTCCAGATGTATGCTGGCCAGAGCCGGTCGGGTCACGTGCTGCACAAGACAGGAATACAACCCCGAATCTGCTCTGGTCACGTGACGTATAGTCAATGACGGCTTCTCTTTATTTCCTCCTGAATACTTCCCGGATAGCCCGCTGGTTTCTATCCGACCACCATCTTTCTCCCAATGAAGAGACGATACGTTCGGCTTGGCTTTCTTGACTTTGCATGTCAATGTGACTGTCGTGCCAAGGGTTGTGACGTAAGGATTGGACGGGCCCACTTCCAACTTGGGTGGCACTTAGAGATGGACAGAAACACAAGAATAGTAAAGGAGTACAGACTTTTGTTCGCTCATTAAAATCAGTCCAAATACAGAGATCGGCACTGTCTAAATGTTCTACCGCGTCTATATCATGTTTTCATTACTGTTAAACTTAGTATTGACAAAGTGACAATCTCAGAAGACCCGGGCCACTGCTGTTTGTAAGGGCATTTCAACGTGTTGTTGGTTAACGTGTTAAACTACATACCTTGTTCATACCAAAATATCCATCAAACATACGCACACCTCTCCACTGCCCATACAATATACCTTGGGATCACGCTGTGCTAAACCGGGCTGAGGTTTTCACCTTTGTGAGCCTGACCTCATACGAGGTGCGAGACTCAGAGAATTGGCATTACCTAACAAAACATGTAGGTGATTCCCTATATGGCTGACAGCTGGTAAGAGGCGACGCCCACAAATGTGTAAATCTTATGCTGGTTTAATACCAAGGTATATTGTACAGTATAGTCCAGTACGAGCGAGGCTCTTGGTAAGATATAATGACGTAAATGTCTCATCTATTTTGTGGTGTTGAGTACAACTTACCAAACAAATCTAAACGGATGAACTTTTCTTCGTTCCCAAGTTGGTCCGTCATGATGGAGAGTGAATAGGTCCCCTCATCCTCCAGTCTTGTCGGGTCTATCCGCAGAGACGCCATTCCGACAAGTTGAGCCCTTCCTTTGTAGTCCCCATAGGCCTTCTTGATATTTGCCAGAGGAACATACGAGAACACGGTAGTTCTTTTATCTGAGGAAGTCTCGCTCTCGTGGACCTTGTACCACGTGACGGAGATGACGGCGTAGTTTGTAGAATAGGATGCCGCGAGAGTCACGGGGTCCCCCAGGGTCGTCTGCACTCCTCTTGGTAGGGTAAACCCGATGCCTTCCTGTGACAGACAGCCTAGAGATGGTCCAGAAACAAAACAAAAAATACGTCAGATTCAACGGATACTATTATAGATAACTAGATAAACTATACATTATTGATTCCATCTGTCCTTATGTTTATAACTGTTTTAAGAAGTGAGAAGAAGTTGAACTTGTACATACTAGAATGTATTAGCATATGTAGAGGTGATAAGATACCTTTTTGTCAAAATTGTACCTTATCACTAGCGCTACGAGGGGGGTTCAATAAGTTCTTTGCCTCACCTAGAAATAACAAGCACAACTCAGATTTTCAGGCACAACTTCATAGTATGAAGTCTTTTATCAATATCCTCCAAATTTCAAATCATTGGAGTCATTACTTTCCAGGCATTCGTTTTTCCTAAATTAGAAGGTAAGTGGCGAGAAAAAATTTGTGTGAATTGTGATCAGACATGTGTGGGTCTAGTTTCCCATGCCATAAATTAACAAAAGACGTTGTCAAAATGTTTGATAATGATTCTCTTCCTATTTCAAGCAAAAAGAATTGGGTTTCTAACTTCCAGCAGCGCAAATTGACCCACACACTCAGGTCAGGTCAATTGTCCACGTTTTTTTCCTTCTCCCTCACCTAACGTTACTGGGTGTCGCCTGCAAAGTAATGATCACACTAATTTGAATTTTGGTACATATTTATATAAGACTTTATACTTGACATCTATGCTTCGAAATCTGAGCTGTGCTTATTTTTTCTCGGTAAAGTCGGGGACTTATTGATAACCCCACGTACATGTATAAAGTCTTATATAAATGTGTACCAAAATTCAAATTATTGTGATCATCATGTTGCAGCCGACACCCAGTAACGTTAGGTAAAGGATAAGGAAAAAAAAAGGTGGACAATTGATCTGCAACCTGAGGTGTGAGGTCAAATTGTCTGATCACACTTCACCCTTCTTTTTCTCCCCACTTACCTTCTAATTTAGAAACTAGAGTTCCTCGAACACACATCTTCGCCAAATAAACATTCTTTATCGAATGTCGTTGTTTTTGAATGATTAATGTATGTAATTATGGCTATAATGGGCCGGATAAGCACCAAATACAGCTTAATACGAGATGTTGATATAGCAAAGCTGGATGTACGGTCTTTAGTTAGGCTAGGTTAGGCTAGGTGTTTAGTTTTATATAAGGCCATATAAGATTTCACTCTACAAAATGTACATTGCAGTCTTTTCGTAAAAAAAGAAATAATAAACAAACTTTGAGTGACTGGCCTATATATTAGATAATAGGTCATCTAAGGGTTACCTAAGGGTCATACGTAAGGATTGTTACGGCCCCGCCTTGGTGAATGTTTGTGTCCATCTCATGAAAATAGTAAGTAAAGTTTTGCAATCGCGAGTTAAGTCAGAGGTATTTTACACAGTCTACCTGGCCTGGCTATCACGTCAGGCTACTCAGATCCCCCCATTCATAGCCCCGCAAAGACAAAATAGCTGATTGACAGGCATAGTAATTGCTAATCTCCAAGTATTAGTATATTCATAAGCCTTACTTAGATCCTCCTCTACAACCTAGCACAAACCGAGACAAGATACGATACCACCCGCGTTCTATGACCGCACTCGTACAACCCGGAAGTATATGATATTGTCGTAATCGGTTGCACGGAAACCCCCATGCAGTGTGAAATCGAGGCCAAAATCAGGCAAAAAGAGCCAGTTTGAAGGCCAACTTTGACTCTTCAAATCTCATCCCGAAATAGTATTTGAATCATTAAGCGTACTGTATGCGATCGAACAACTCATGAGGATTACGTTGGCACCTTTGACAGCCTGATTTGGCCCACCATGATGTTTTAATCTTTTTTTACGTGACCATGTCTTATGCCTCAAACGGGCGGGCGTGTAACACCCTGCCATGGCATGACGATTAGTTCTGCTCCACCTTTGATTTGTCTGTGCTAAGACCCAGAGACTGAGGGCAGGGGGTTAATTTGGTGTGACTGGCCCTTGTCAGGGAAAGGAGATCAGGCTTCTGCTTCTGTCTGAAGGGCTTGAATGATAAATGAAGATTAATGGTCCACACATTAGTGCTGGACTAGGGTGACAATGGTGCCAGTGTCATGTTGCACTGCACACCACTTTTGTAAGGGATGTGGTTCTCTCCATGATAAGAATCCCAAAGTAATTATATTAAGTAGATCGCAAGTTACATAATTAGCATCTCATTATGTTGATAATCACCCTAAGTACCTACCTACCAAAAGCAAAGAATATCCATCAATCCCCTCTGCAGTTATCCTTTTTAAAAGTTACAAACTATAAGACCCACTGCAGTTCCAAACAAGCTGCTAGGGGGCCCAAAATTACACCATTCACTCCTAGTCCCAACAGCTATCCACCACTTAAAAATCATGAACATGGCACTTCTGGAAAATTTAGGCGCAAGCTTTGACGCTCACTTGCAGTACCAAAACAAGTCGCTAGGAGGCCCATTATCGAACTTGACCTTCCTTTCTGTGTCCCCTACCTATCAATCAAATATCATTAGCATCCATGTAGAACATCTCAAGTTATCGTGTTAACAGACAAACGCAATTACATACAAAGCCAGCTACAGCACCATAGGTAAAAGCTAGCTAAACCATTCTCGCACATGACAATCCTTTACACAACCGCTACACACCTGCTAAATATCGTAGAAATCGCCCAGCTGCATTTTGAGTTATGCTTCTCGAAACAAACCTCGAAAAAATACAAAGGTCGCTGCTGTACCGTAGGAAAACGCCAGGTAAACCATTTTCAAACTAGGCATGCCTTTCGACAACCGCTACACACCTACAAAAAATCAAAAAGTTCCATCCACAATTTCTCGACTTATATGCTGTTGACCTACATACAGACCCAAGTAAGCAATCTTATAATCTTCGCTGGCGAAGATAAAAAACGAATGCCTGGAAAGTAATGACTCCAATGATTTGTAATTTGGAGGATATTGATAAAAGACTTCATACTATGAAGTTGTGCCTGAAAATCTGAGTTGCGCTTGTTATTTCTTGGTGAGGCAAAGAACTTATTGAACCCCCTCGTACGACCTGTACTTAGCTTGTTTGAGCACAAACGTACAATAAATGTCATCCATTCATTATAACTAAGAAGATTATGTTTTGGTAGCATTTGTTTGTATACGTTTGTGGATAAAGAGGGTAACCCAACCAAACCAAACCAAGGACTGGATAGATTATTTTAATGTACCCGTGGAGGTCTTGATGAGACCTCGAAATGATAAGATTTCGAACTATCTACTATAGCGGCTTGGTACGGTACTAAACCTCCGTTTTTGTTATGTTGTCCTCGTCCTGGACACGCTATTGTCGTTGTTTTCAGTTGTAGATCGTGGTTGTTTTTCTTGTAGTTGTAATGCACAGCGTCATTTGTCCGCTAGCACTACAAACGTAAGGACGAGCAGGGCAACTTCTGTCGGCAAAATCTTTGTTATTTTCCACAGCACCATTCAAGTCCCAAATGATGCTATATCGTTAGGTTGTGTTTACTTAATCATCAATTGATTGGTATACTAAATACTCAAAGTAGCAGTTACTCAATCAACTGAATAGGTTTTGTAAGTGACTAACGAAAGGCAGTAAATGCTACTTGAAACTTCCGTCAAATTAGTAATTGTATTGTTGTATTTACCGTGGGTAAATGCATGTTACTACCTAGATGTGTGACATTCATTTGCAAAACTAAGTAGAACGCGTTGGTTTGCGGGGTAATGCAGAAGGGCACATGGGTAAAACAATAGAACGAAATACTTATTTTAAACACGTACAGTACTTTTGTCTCAATGTCAAATATATATGTATGACTGCCTTTTCCTTTTGGCCTTTGAGCTTATAGGCTGCCGGTCATTTTTATCGTGTGACTGGACCTTGACCTCCTTGACGTTTCAGTTATATCTTCGACATTTTGGCACCACAGCAAATACCAGCTACCTCATGGTCCAAAAACGGGTCAAGAGGTCACTTATCATATGGTGAGGTCCGCACGCAACTGTCCTTTAAAGTACGTCTGGTGAACGACCCCATGGGAGTCATTGCCAAGCCGATAAAACGCCAAATAATACTTTAAATCATTGATTAGAACTTATGCCTTTAAATCATACCATTCATGCATGAAAGTCTGTAAATCAACCATTTATGATGATCGATTGGCACTCAATTAACTTAAGCCATAAGTTATTCATATGGGTGGCCTGTCAGGGTATGTAAGATGGAACCGTGGAGTTTTGATTACAGACTTCACCTCCCTCCTCTAACATGGCGATTGCTGAGCAAGCTTTGAGCGACCAAAGTTGGATTTTGGTGAACCCCGATTTTGCAACTTGAATATGATGCACGTTGGAGTTAATGATTTATAATACAACAAAACATACAAAACGTAACAGGTATGCATTATTCATCTGTAAAAGTCGTTGAAAATCCGTGTATCTTCGGTTGCTCAGAAGTCGCAACCAGGTCGCAGTCTTAAGAAATGTCATTCGCGATTGTATGCAAGCCACGTTCTCTAATTTCCGCTATCTAAATAGTACGGACTAATTCATATTATGCAATTAGATGAATCATACATTATTGATGCCATCTGTCCTTATGCTTACAAATGACCTAAGAATGGAGACGAAGTTAAATCTGTACATACTTTCATGTATACAGTCTCTGTCGATGTTGTAAGATACCATTTTCTTAGAAATGACAGAAATTGTACCTTTTCGCTACGAATAGTACTTAGTTCGTTTGAGCATGAATATACAATATATGTCTTTCAAGTGTGAAGAGAGCGTTACAATTAAGCTTGTCACATCGGTAGTTCCAAGGAGCAAGGTGGCATCTCACTGCACTTGGTGCGTCGGTGTGTCACTGCAGGGTTCGTTAACTGTGGCACTGTTGTGTTATTTCCGTCAATTTCATTTTAGAATCTAGATATTGCGTAATACGTGAAAGCATGACTTAAAAGACAACAAAATACACGAAACGGTGAGTTATCTTACGATCCCCGCGGTGCCGCACCGGTGCTCCAAGTGCAGTGAGATACCACCTTAAGTGAGGCGCGGATGGGAGCGTAAGCTGCCGCCAGGTCGAGATTGCGCCCATTTTGCAATGACAGGGTCATGTCAAGGATCGCGGCACTGTTGACTGACAACGTTGGAAGATCGACCGAGTAAGGTACAGGCTTCATTTGACCTTCAACAAGGACACAGTATCGGTGCTTCTTGGGTTTGGGCCATTTTGGCACCACTAAAGCGCTATTTTCCCGTTAAGTGCCTTTCAAATTTCTTTACCATTGACTCTGATACGTCGGTAACAACGCTCACTTTTCTCTCCCTCGCCCTTAAAGGTTGTCAAGAAGGAATCATCCTGGACATAGGTAGTAATTCCCTCATTAAATGCCGGCCCCTTTATAAAATTAAGCTTTATTTAATTTCATCTCTGTTACATTGTTTTCAGTTAAGTCATCAGTATAAAAGCCATAACATGATCGTGTTATCCATAACAAGATCATGTAATAAAATCGATTCTTTTGCAATAAACAGTATCGTTAACAATGTATATCGCAAATACTTTTCATCATGATGACATTCTGTTCTCATTATAGGGAAAGTAAGCTGATACGTGTTTATATATATAATAGCTTATAGAATTATTGTAGGTAACTTGGCATTTTTCTTTACAATGAAGCTGTTTGGTTACGACGTGGGCAAAGCACAGAGCATATTACTCAGATAAAATGATAGGTTTCATTGCTGAGTCAACTTCATTACTTTGTACCTTTTGCCCTACTCTTTGGGCTATTTCAGTACTACCTTCATCACAAACCAGCGTCCTCTTACACAATTTAATCGATTTTATCATAAATGTCGTTTTGACTTGGATTCGTTACTTTTCTTAATACAAGTCTTCATGTAGTGGTCATTAAGGTGACTTTATATAGGAAAAGGCATATTGAAATTCTGTTCCCATATATTTTACTATGGATCAGTAGGTTATGTGGCATCACTGCACGGGATCAAATAGCCTTATAAATAGGGTTACGTTATCTTGGAAGGGCATTGGAAGCTGCTATTAAAGAGTGAATAAATGTGATGGCCTGCACTTTAAGCCGGTATATATTGATTATGAGCTTACTAGTAATAGATACTATCTATTATAAATGATTGGCCCTTTTTGATGGAATGCATTTCAGCTTGGACTCTTACATTCTGGCAGTAATTCGGGGATGATTGATTCGTCTTGTGTTTGATTCTATTTTGCTTTAAAAGACGATCAGGTATCTATTGGTCTAAAGGGGGCAGGATAGGCTTATTCATTTATGTGAAAAATTAGACTTTGGCAATGTAGAAAATAAATATCATACAATTATAAGTTTGATTGCAAGTTCTTGCCCGAGGGCTAATTGCAAGTGACAAAAATTACATTCAAATAATGGTAAACAGTATAGAGAGCGACTACTATCATACATAGCCATGCATGCTGTGTATTCTATACAGGTATCAATTCCTCTTTTAGTATATAGCTGCCGAAGAAAGGCAAAAAAATCGACATATACAGTCGTAAAATCACTCTTTGAAGAGTGCCATATAGTCAACTGGTGGTTAATCTTTTATATACCACATCACTGTCAGTCATAATTTTGCATTGCGCTTGCAAGTTGGGAGTATTGAGTGATTGATCAGCATTGACCCGGACCTGTTATCCAGCAAATGAAAATAAATTGCTTCACCTCTCACCTTTACCACTCTTAAATGCCTTAATGTCCCTTCCTTGTGCCTAACAAGGGGTTTAATGGATGGCTGTCGTTAGAGGTAATGAGGCATATCTAATGATTAATCCGTATCATGAACACCGAAATGATCGCACTACCTTTTGACATGCTCGTAAGGAATTATAGACATAACTTGGCCAATGAGGCTGCTTCGATTTATTTGAAGCTTGGGGCCCTTAGGGACTATTCCCTCAAAGTAAAGTCGGCATCACCGGAGGCTTTGCCATTTACATGACGGGTTTTCCTAACTGGTCTCTAATTGGCACATGCCTGGACAACATGCTAATGCCCCATTTGGGATTTCTTGCCTATCTGGGTCACGACCCTGGGATATTTGTAGGATAAAATATTAACATCTTAACATAGAGTTACGTGTGAAGACGCACAAACGATTCTACACATGTTATCGAAGTTTTCAAGATTGGATAAACGTTGGAATGGTAGCATAACATGTAACAAAACGTTCAGCAAATAAATGTGAACTAGTGCTGGATAGATAGAGCCTAATATAAAGTCTAAATCTCTCTCTCTCTCGCTGTCTCTGTTTCTGTTGCCTCTGTCTCTCTCACTCTATGTATTTATGTCTCTGTCTCTATCTCCCTCCCCCTCTATCTATTGCTCGCTCTCTCTCGCTCTCTCTCGTTCTCTCTCTCTCTCTATATATATATATATATAGCAAGAGATGAATTGATCAATAATCATAAATGAATAGATAGATAGATAGATAGATACAGATATAAACGACGAAAAATTTACAAAACTCATTTGAATTTAGCCACCAATTTGTAAAGCTTTGTGAAATTTTTGTCCTCTGTGTATTACTAATCGCTTCCAGGTGCCATAGAAACCATCTCTAGCTTAAACCATTCCAAATGCGAGTATACTATATAAACATTAGTAGACACAGTAACATGCAGACTCTAATGGTGAGAAATACCTGTGCTTACATATAACGTGTGTAAAAGGATTACTGCCCCGTTAGATCAATCCATCAGGTATGTGAACCAGGTGCAGCGTTATCCTACCAGAACACCGACTAATGGACAAATATATATGTGCCAGCTGTACACGGTACAAGGCTTTTGCTTAGTGGTCTGGAGAATGTTGAAAAATACTATTAAAGTCTGTCATAAAGCGTTTCATTCATCTATTTATCATTCATTTATCCATTCATTCATTCATCTATCCATCCATCAATTCATTTACATTAATCCATTCATTCATCCTACAGTTTATTCATTCATCCGTTCATCTATTCACTCATTCATACATTCAGAAAACTGTCGTATACTACAAATAGATGATGGAAACAGTAGATTTGGAATAACGTATAAGATACGACAATGAGTCTATTGAATTATATTTCAAACATATTTGTTATCAATAAAAATAAATGAATAAAGCTCACCCTCCAAGTATTCTATAACTTAAGAATTCGGAAGAACGCCCAATTTGATGCCACCTCTTGAAGAATTTTTTTTTTGCAGCGGGGACGAAACTTTTGCGTGTTACCATGGAGCGTGTATTATTCAAAACGGAAAGAATATGATTGCTGTGGGATGATAAAAATGTTTGCCGGAAATGTAAATGTTATTAAAACAGCCGGTGTCAGAAAACCACCACTTATCAACATGAAGTAATCGTACCTACTGTGCCGTATACAAAATTGAATAGAAGAAAAGCCGCCGTAGCTTCCCAGTTCGGATTAGGGTCGTTGACCAAACCATGCGTCATTTCAAAAGTGAAATGGCCGGTACACATGCGTCGTGTGATCGTCGTGCGACTACTAGATAAGACATGCTTTGGATAGCCGTACAACCGATTTGTCGTACGAACTTGTTAGAGGAAATGCTGTCTTAGATTCTCGTCTGTGGTTGGCTCCGTCACAGCCTGCCTGATAAGCTTACAGCATCAAAATCATACACCCGACTACGATGATTGTGACGGCAACGTTAAGTATTTTAGGGCGCGGTGAGATAGGTCATGCGATCGTCGTCGTCGGACGGCCATACACGTGTACTGAAGATTGCAAGAGTGTTGGTACACGATTGGCTGTTCTGGATCCATGTCGGTGGTTGGTTCTGTCACACGAGCTCTTTGAAAAGCCTGTGGCATCAAAATCGTACCACGATCGCACGACCTATGTGACCGCGCCCTTAGCGCAATCCCATTACCGTAGCGGCTCAACACAGCACTTTCTGCGGTGCACATGTTGTAGTCACATATGTGGATATAGCAAAGCCCAATGGATAGATCGTTAATTGGTCTGGTCTTACCAGAACGGAACAATTATGCTGTGTACCTGTCACGTCCTCGTTTTGTCAAACAGCGTAATCATAGGTTGTCTTGTTAGGCTAATTTCCCCTGCGACTTGCATCGCATAAGACAGCAGGATAATACTTATAGAACTACGTTTTAAATCACATCTTCCATAGCTATAATGCATTCAGATATCAGTCGTAAATATTTTCGTGCGTTTACGATATGAGGGATAGGAATAAGATCTCAGCGTATGGAATATCTTTTTTTTTTGCTTTGTACTTTATACGTTTATATAGTTTTCGCCTGTTAGTTATTCGAAAAAGGAAAGATTAATTTCAAGTTTCTATGTGACTACTTTTTTTATGTTTTTACAAAAATGATATCAAATATCCCGAAATAATACACGGGATTCCCTTGCTGCTTCTAAAATTTATGTGCGCATAAAGAAAAAGATGAAATACCAATTGCCATACCATGGCAGTTCATGTAATAGGTTTTACATTCCATTGGAGGTAATAGAATACAGGTTGATATGGACCGGTAAATCTTGTTTTATATCTCCACGATGCACATATAAGTGTATTATGTATAGATTATGCAGAAGAAAAAACGATTTCACACGATCTTTCGACACTTACTTTAACAAGCATTGCTGTAGAGCATCGGTAAAATGCGCCAGGCAGAACATGACCTTTTAAAAACATCCTCTTTCTGTTTTTCCCAGGCACCTCATGAATTTTTAAGTCGCCCTTGAAGAGCGGAAGTTGGGGCTTCGGAGATAAGAATGGGTAATTATCTCATTCGTTGCGGGACCCCAGATCTTGTGGGGAAGAAGGTAATCGACTTACAATAGATGTACATTGATTTTTGTGTTTTTAGACAATACCACAACATTCCGTAATGTTAGATAGTCTGTGGACTTTACCCTGTGATTGACATGCATAGAATAATTCATTCAAAATCTCTAAATCACAGAGTGAAGAAAATGGTGGTACGGCGTGTGTGATTGCCAGGAAGCACACAGGGGGTGCATGAAAATCATAGGTATTACTGGCGATTGCCCGGGAATTCCAAACTGCATCACAATTACGTATTCATCAATTTACGCTACATTTTGAGCATACGAATAACCCCATACATCGTAAGTTCTTAAAAGATAATATAAATATCGTCTAAGGTAATGACAGGCCTTGCAGACATAGAAGACCTGCCTCTTGGCTATAAAACAATACTCACTGTTCGGGAGTACTGAGAAAATGCAGACGAAGGCCCAGTTGATAAACGTTCCATATAAAGCCATTAGCCGTCCAGAATTATCTGTCAACATGTGATTCTTCCTCTTCCCGCTGAGTCAGATCTGGTCATTAGCTAACGGCTCGCCTGGGAACAGAACTCCCCTGTAGTCTCGGTTATCTAGGTTAAACTGATGTAGTTGGACATACGAGGACGAAAAATAGGTCAAGAGCCCCCGCCTAGTGTAGCGAGCATCTCTGAACGCTGAGCAGGCTCCTCGATCAATGGGACGTATGGGCGAGCGCCATACTGCGACGTTGATTGAAACCGGTTTGCCGGCACAGTTGCGATGAGAGCAATCCTAGCTGCCAGAGGATGCGGTTTTTCTCTGCAACAAGACCACTTCAACGTCGCTCGCCTCACCATTTCACATAGCACTTCAACACCCTTAACAATGTATCACAGGAAAGAGTGGGCTTGTATCGATCAGGTTCCCCAGCTCTCGCTATCTCAATTGTACTTGTCTATCCAACTGATCTAAATGCTAACAATTGATTTTTCTAGAAGAATCTCTGAAGGTCAGGACAGTGCTGATTCGTAGGTGACCTATTGAAGATGTTTGGGGCGATGCATACATGTGCGAAATATAGTACCCTGTTAGTTCAACACCATCGGCTTTCGTTCTTACCAGTATGTTTTATGAACTTCTATATATTCAGTCTAAGCAAATACCCGATCGTTTGGGGAATAGGTCAATATCTCGGTAGTAGCCACATAAGCGTAAAATGGCTGATGAAATATTTCTCAGCTGTCAGAGAAACATAGATACAAGGACATGACCGCAAGTCAAGAATGCAATGCGTTTGTACCACCATGTAAAGGTTACCCTGAATCTAGAAATCCGTGTTTGATTGCCAAAAATGAAATTTGATGTACTTTATCGATTGATTTGTCACAGGCAATATATAAGCACCGCTTCTCCTCCAGGCTGGGCCCTGTGGGATTACACTCTCCTAAATAAGTAAAAACCGGGTCATCTTGTGGCATTTACTAATCTAATTTTAATTACAGTTACGAGCATTGTGACGAGCATAACATATGAACCACAATTATCGACGTTTTCTTTGCCTTTATTATTCGTTGATTAACCAAAAATACATAAACCGATGTATAATTCACATTGGGCCGGCTAGTTAATAGTTATTGTAAATGAGGCTCTCATTAATGGTGGATTGATATAGGGCCTCTATCGGGCCTCAAATTTTGTCAACAGCATTTGTACCTTAAGATTTGCAAATGTATTAGATCATTTGTGGCACATGTATCTAACATTACTTTAGGGCGCTGGCACATAGGTCGTGCGATGGTCGTACGATTTTGATGCCATGGGATTTTGACAGGATATGCCAAAACCAACAACCAACATGGATCCAAAACAACATTTTGTGTATCAAGACAGTTGAACTTTGCAGGAGACGTACACTTTTGCCCTCCAAAATGCCCAAAGTTACGTACGACCTATGTGACCGCGCTCTAATTTGCAACAAGCAAGTACAGGGATATTACTGCTAAAACTAAAGCCTTGCACTTGAACCGTTGCCAACACACTCTATCACGTTGCTATACAGTGTTGACTTAAGGTCTTACAATCAGGATTTTTCAACTGGCTATTGGTTAGCGGTATACGTAGAAGTTCTAAACACCCCTCAGAGAATGGGTCTCTGATCTGGACCAGACAGCCTTGATGATAGTATTGATAACATCTCAGATCTTCATCGTACAACCGCCGCGCACTCGGACCCTCACAAAAACACACATCAATCCAGCATGGGTGCATCCAATCCGTGGTTCTGAATGTCGATTATTTTTATGTAGTATTCATATCAATAAATGACGATCATAAAGTTATGGTCGTAGCTATTGTAAATACCTCATCATCACTGGCAACACTAGCAACTGATCTTTATTGACAAAATCATGAAAGCTATTATTAGTTTGCATCAACGATACGAAAAGCATGGCTATATTGCTCAAAGCTAGGACAAGTCTTCTTTATGGTTAACATAGATTGCAAAATGTCATGTTACATGGAAAAACCGGTCCAGTGCATCGTCGTGCATATTATTGTATACTCTTTAGACAAATTATTGACGTCTGTCTGGGTATCGATTTTTTCGAGATTATGTCAAAAATGATTCACATTAATTTCACGAGTTGACATGGGGCGTGTATTCTATTTTTCTTGGTTGAGACTTAATTTGACCTTTTTTTATTATTCTCTCACAATGTAAACATGACCCAGGACCTAGGAAGAGAAAGGTATAACAAATTTGGCAATTCCACTCCATGCTAGGATTTGTTTATCAGTTCAGCCATAAATTGATTGAGCGATGCGATGATAATATGGGACTCGACGTAAGCTGTTTTGATTATGAATAACATCCTATCGAGGCCAAAGATTGACCTATGAATAAAATACGGTTATAATGAAACACTGGACGCATACAAGTTGCTTACACGAGCAATATGTTTTCACTAAGCAAGTAGAGAGCAAATCCTAGATATTCTTCATCGTTTGTAGTGTGACCCCGGACATACGGTACCGCTATTAGTCTTGTTGAATCTCGTGTGTATAGGAGGACGTGGTAGTAAATTATGTAGCGCCCCCGTCGTGGCAAGCTAGTAGCAAACGTTAGAAAACGTATTCATCCTAGTTAAGGTCACCAGAAACACATTCAACATAGTTTAGGTCACCGACAACATAGTCATCATAGTTTAGGTCACCAGCAGCAAATTTAAACATAGTTTTGGTCACCTGTAACATATTAAACTTATTTCAGGTCACCTATAACATATTCAACATAGTTTAGGTCACCAGCAACATTTCAATATAGTTTAGGTCACCAGCAACATTTCAACATAGTTTAGGTCACCAGCAACATTTTAACATTGTTTAGGTCACCAGCAACATTTCAACATTGTTTAGGTCACCAGCAACATATTTAACATAGTTTAGGTCACCAGCAACATTTTAACATAGTTTAGGTCACCAGCAACATTTCAACATTGTTTAGGTCACCAGCAACATATTTAACATAGTTTAGGTCACCAGCAACATTTCAACATAGTTTAGGTCACCGACAACATATTCACCATAGTTTAGGTCACAAGCAGCAAATTTAAACATAGTTTAGGTCACCAGTAACATATTAAACTTAGTTCAGGTCACCTATAACACATTCAACATAGTTTAGGTCACCAGTAACATATTCAACATAGTTTAGGTCGCCAGTAACATGTTTAACATAGTTTAGGTCACCAGCAACATTTCAACATAGTTTAGGTCACCAGCAACATTTCAACATACTTTAGGTCACCAGCAACATATTTAAGATAGTTTAGGTCACCAGCAACATTTCAACATAGTTTAGGTCACCAGCAACATCTCCAACATACGAGGGGCGTGCAAGAAGTAATGGCCCTGACCCACTTTCAGTCGTCTGATCTAAATGAAATTTTGTATGTGTAATGATTCATATCTCTATGGGTTATGTTGCAAAAGACAGCTCTGAACTAATTGTGGTTTCTGATTTACTGGTGTCTGAACTTAGTCAGGTGCGAAATGGACCAGGTGTGAAATGGAACAAGTTGAGTGTCGCGCAGTGATCCGGTTTTTGTATTTGAAAGGACGCACACCAAAGAAGACTTTTGATGAAATAAATGAAACTTATGGTGATGATGCCCCATCATATGGCCTTGTAAAACGCTGGCATCCTGAATTCAAACGTGGCCGGAAGTCTGTGGAAACAGCTCCCAGACTTGGTCGTCCCTCTTCTGCCATTGATCAGGCAACTGTGGGAGGACCAACCTGGGGTGTCCTACAAAAACGGTGTCCAGAGCTGCATCAAACGATGGGAGAAATGCATAACTCTGGGTGATTCCTATGAAGAAAATGACTAATATCTGTGCCAAGTTTCATTAATCTTCTGCTATGGGAAATGGGTCAGGACCATTACTTATTGCACGCCCCTCGTAGTTTAGGTCACCAGCAACATTTCAACATAGTTTAGGTCACCAGCAACATCTCCAACATGGTTTTTGTTACCAGTAACATATTCAGAATAGTTTACGTCACCAGCAGCGGTGGTAGAGAATGCCAACATCTGGGCAAACACACAACACACCATGTTGATTTACTTGCATTGTTCATTTTATAAGATACGTACAATTCCTACTTACCTGAGACTCTTTGTTTATCTTAGGGCGCGATCACATAGGTCGTGCGATTGTCGAACGATTTTGATGTCATGGGATTTTCAAGCAGGTGGTGACAGAACCAACCACCTACTTGGATCCGAACAGCATTTTGTGTGCCAAGGCATTTGAACATTGCAGGAGGACATTTTTGTCCTCAGAATGCCCAAAATTAGCGATCGTACGACTTATGTGATCGCGCCCGTCGACATTTCCTGTTCATATGATGAGCATGTTATGTTATGTCAGGTTTATCCCCCAATAAACATTGAACGAAAACCGCTACGCATATGTCCTGGTGAAACAAGCAAACTGAAACTAAAAGATATAGTAATAACGTTATATAAATAATATAAATATATTTACTGCAACGGGTACCTTGTAGCTTAATTCTAGATTTACAGAGATGCGCCATAATATCATAATTTTGATATCATTATAACAGAGTCAATAGGGCACTCTTGTTGGCACGCGTCTTAGTTATTTTCAAATCGCTGAGCTCCGGCCTATCCAATGTTTGGGGCTTAAATTGTCAGCCAAAAGAATGTACTTCTAATGCTGTGCCGGGGCAGTATGCTGCCACTCACTGCTGTGACCTACCTCACCCTTTCACTGGAAAATGGATGGCATTAGCCTTTGCTGGATGTCGGAGGAATACTGTTTCGTTTATCCGTGACCTTGCTCCCCTTTTTCTTCTTCGTGAGCCACCATAAGCTCTGAACTGATGCTATAGGCATCTGGTGTCTACGAAAGTAAATTCTTAGATTTCTTTATTTGTGATATTCTCCAGTTTTTACAGGGTTATAATCAAGGATTCAGGACCAAATGACATATGAATATGCTAACACAGATATACAAATAGTTTAGAGGGCGATAATGCATAGAATTTAAAGTCTATAAACATTTAGCTTTTTAAAGCCTTAAGGCTAGTTAAGCATTGTTTTAGATTGATTATGTGTAAACAGTCTAAACGTAAGTTGGCAGAACATTCCAAAACTTCACAATTTTAAACACAAGCATCGTTTCCCCCAAAACGTAAACGCCATATGTTTGGTTTCTGGTAATAAAATTTACATACAAGTTGGCTGTCTTTTCGAACAGCTATGTCGTTCGTTAAAGGGTACATGATATTTGTCTTGAATAACCTTTGTCTCATTTGTGATGTAGCCATTTGTCCATTTTCCCCTTTACCCTCACTTTATTTTCTGGGTATATCAAGTATACCCTAAGCTTGTACTAATGGACACATCGTCTTATTTTGATGTTTGGGCAGGTAAATTCAATGTATATTCATTCCATCGGGCAACGTCTTTTAAATATCAAAATATCAAAGAAAATCCTGGGAGAGGTGCACAGACATAATGTTAAAGCAGAAAATGCATGCAATGTCATTAGTTGTTCTTTCAGCATTCAAAGTTTCAGCTAGTTTCTCTCAAATACTCTGATAATTTAGGTGATCATGTATCATTATGTGTTCCTGATATCAAGACCATAATTAAATATTCAATTTGGAAAATCACTCGTCGGTCGCTAGAAATGGCTGTTACTGGTAACTTGTCACGGAAGCAAGCATATTTGCCAAGGCACAACCACAAAGTTATTCTAAAGTTAAGGAACGAGGTGGTACTCTGAAGTGATGCTACACACAATTAGAGCAACTTTTAGTGATGAAGCCGTCAACTTGTCTCCATCGCTTACATCCATATTCAACAAAATCTGTGACCTCGCTACGACCGTCCTGCGACCAAGCAATTTTGCAAAGTCCGCAAGGATTTTCATAGATGTAAATATTTCCTGCTTTGTTTTGTTTTACTTTATACTTTTATATTTTGCACGATATTACAGTTATGAAGTTAAGGCTTAGCAATCTACTCTTAACATAGGATTACTGATATTTGAGTGAAACAAATGCAAAAACAAGATCTCCGATGGCAAAAGACAATGTCCCATTAGAGAGTATGAATATGAACACTACATCATATATATAGGTCGTACTTTCTCCCAATCAGTCCATAAGGTAATCAATAAAAGTGCTTTGTATTAACTTTGAATTGTGTCGTAAAAGGCTATGGCTGAACGTCAATATTAAGCATCATAAAAAAATCGGCCTCTACACGATTCAGGTCCCCTCCTGCTGATCTGTCGGAAAAAAAAACAAAAAAAAACTAAGTGAATTGTTGAAATCCTGGACAGAAAAATGGCTAAGGAAGTTGAAAATACAGACAATTTAGATAGCGTAGGTGTTTCCAACATGTGATGCCTTTGGCTAGAGCAATCGACATATTGATTTTTGTAAGTCCTACCCCGCTGATGGTCATAAAACCGTCATTACTGTCTGTGTGGATAAGAATAGCTCACAGACCAGTGTTTCATCTCCGGGAATGACTGTTGCAATTGCTCGCTATTACAGGCCTTTTTCAGCATCAGATTCCTTAACAGCACTGCCTCGCAGCGCCAAATATAGAGTGTAAGAGGGGCTTATTGTGGAGGTAAAGAAAGTTATTGACGACTGCACTCAGCTAAAATTGACCCAGAGTGCGATGAAGAGGAAGGGATGGTGTGCAGGATTGCATTTTAATGGCCCCTGAGGACTTTCCACTCTTTATTTATCATTCCAATCTTGGTCATTCCATCAGAGACAAAGATCTCTTTACTATCACAACCAGGCTTGGGGATAAATATATAACGGGTTTACGGCCAGCTTAACTGCAATGGCTCTATGAGAGGATGGGTATGTATCTAAGTCGACAAACTGCTTTATAGACTTAGTTTCTGGAATCTGCTTTCAATACTATATCCCTGTCCATCAGCAGAAGCTGTGTAGAGCTACTGTATTTAGATAGTAAAGACTCCTAACGTAAATCCAAACATTGTTCAGATTATGATTATTTTTGCAAATTAAATAAGATAAGTAATTTTTGAGTTGCTTGGTCAATTCAGTGTCACTCTTCAGTGTGTTGTTTAGAGCATCATACTAAATAGCTTTGTGTAGAAGCCAGCATAAAAAATTACCGAATTTGATGTGCTTACGCTCGTGACAACATTCAACAACAAAAAAGGAAACTTATGTATATGCACCGTGAACATTGCTTTAACGAAATTCACCCTGTTTTATGAAACCCATATATCTGTAACCAAACGATACGTAAAAGTTTTACATTCCGACTTACCGCACAGCGGTACTACAAAATATATTACCAAAGTGTTACCTATATGGCCGAACTCTCATCATGAATAGTATCAATCCGCTCTTAAAGGCCAGAGGGCTCGTAAAGAGCAACGCTACCATTTGAAACAGCAGGTGTTCGAAATGTGCAAATTATCTTGTCATGCCAGAAAGTAATTCTTTCTCCTTGTGTCAAGTTGCTGCAGTACAGAACGGTACGTAGTAGACCTCCGATAGAGATTGGGGTCAGTCCTTTGGGTATTATGTGACTTTTCAAGCTTCATCTTCATTTATCACCCACCTACTCCGGTCTTGCGATAAACGAGGCACCGTCTGAAATGCCTGTCCCAGTCGTAAATGAGAGAAACGAAAACGACCTTTTTTCTTCCCTGATTGACCTTTTAGTGGCAACCTACCTCCATAATCTTCCTAATTAAATTTTGACCGAAACAAATCATAGCCTCTTAAAAATCCGATACTGTTGGCAGCGCAAAAGAAGGATTAGTAACGCTGCAGAAAAATATCACTCCCCCCATTTTGGACCACACTTTTGTTCCTCGGGGAATTCTTTATATTCCGATATAAATTACGATCATCGGTCATTAGACAGACAGCGCGCATATGGCGTGAAGAAAAGTAAGAGCATAATAGCAGAACACAGAAAAAAGGTCACATGGAGCATCTGTCTACCGAACTCGTGGCAATCCATCATATAAACACTAATGTTTCTTTATAGTCACATGTCCTAATCGCAATTTATATGGCAATAGAATAGATGTGATTTTTGCATGTCAATAGGTCTGTTTGAAGCTTCATAAATATGTACTGTGTGTGGTTTTAGGTAACAAATGATACGAGGGCCTCGGCTCTGAAACATAAACCACATCTCATCCCGAATGGTCGTAACTTACTTCTTTCACGTAAGTGACAAAGACTTGATGCTGCTGTACTGACCAAGATACCAAATTGTATCCAGATGATAAAGTCGAGTTTGAAAATATGCCTAAGATGATAAAACTGTTAAGTAATATAAGCTCCAGTCAGTTTTTTCGCCCAACAACTTTAAGCGCAAAAGAAATTTCACTTCGGATTTTGCACGGTGGCTGGTCCTCACGCTATACGGCTTTTAAAAACACTACAGTAGAGATGGCAAGTAGCCAAAACAAGGTGAACACACGTAGACGAAGTGAATACACGCAAACATGTATGTATGTATACCGCAGAATATCGCCTTGAGCGATTCATTACTTCAAGTAACTGAGTCCACTTGCTCTGAGTGCTCAGCAAACCGTAGTAATATCAATGTTGCATGTGTGAAATGCTGAACTATCCCCCTGCCCCTATTTTTTATATGTATCAAGAACAAGCACACCGTGTGTCCCGATGGCATAAATTTCAAGTCCTCTCTCACTGCACCACGCCTAACGTAAGTCAATGATAAAAATGTGGGCATCAACGAAAGATATGTACGACCACTTAAAAACAGCATTGGTGCATAATTTTATAATTCGACAAGTGTGCTAATGCTGTCAAACCGATCCAGGTGCCGCAAAAATAACCTTATGAAAAATACCGCTATCCCGCCAGTGTGAAATCAGAGAATACGACACTCACCCATCCAGAGAATTGGCCAAATGCAGACCAGAGCGCTGAAAAATGATGATCCGATGGAGGATCTCAGGCATGAAGTGTCGGGCTGTGCAATTTTTCGCCCGCTGATGATGGACATTTTCATTCTCGCCCGTGCCTTGTGTTGTGGTTCCCCTCGCCACGAAGAGGAGACCCTCTGTAGACCTGCCTCGCTCGGAGAGTGCCTGGATGTAAGTGAACGTCACTGGATATCAGGGATGCCTGGTGTTATCAGGATCACTTCTCCCCAGATGTTTCTGTGGCTCACACGCCAATGAGAGACGTTGGGCACTGCCATTCCAGCTGGCTATGATTGAAACCAGTTTGACGTCCAGGTCAACGTTATTTCAGTCCGTACTGCAAGCAGTGGCATTTCCAGCTCCCAACCCTCCCAGCTCAACAAATGCTATAGCAATTCTTTCAACCTGCCTGACATTTCTGTCGGCATTTTGGGAGGACGGGTGAACGCAAATCGATATACGCTCTCTCTTATCCCGCACCTTGATAATCGTATTTACATTTCTCCAAGACCTAACTCGTGTGCTCGGACACTCACAATGAAGACACTCCAAAGGCCAGTGCCGGTTGGTAGAGGCGACCATGATGCACGTCGCGATGATAATGCGGTTAAACCCAGGGTCTACGCAGTTAACCACAGGGCGACGGGGATTGAGTGAAAGATGGCTCCACTTCATCAAATTCTGGTTACCCTTATCAAAAATGTCGAGGGAATTGGGGCAATTTCATGCTAGCCTGAGGTGTATGTATGTATGTATATTAGATGATTTCTCTCCGGTAGGAAGGGACATACAGATTCTCTTCACATCTGTAGCTGATTACATACCAAACAACGACGTGCACCCAAAAAGATAATAAAAACACCTGAGTACGTAGAACTATATGACCCCGCTGTGAACAGCGGGAAGTACAAGAGTACTTAAATGTGCTGTTAAGGTTTAGAGGATGAATAGAATGCCCATTACAACGGTTGAGAAAGCTTCCATCACTGCTTGGCAGTTACCTAGGGAGCTTTGCATTAAAAAAACTTCAAACGGCAAGAGTTAACATTTTGCATGGTTAACTTGATTTTATGAGTAATTCGAATTCACATCGACTTCAGGCCTGTTTTAGGATGGGTTTTGGACAAAGGGTAGATGCCACTTCCCTTAACTGACGGTATATTGCGAAATTTGGCTTAGCTCTTCCAGGATTACGTAGATTCTATAACGTTTGACTCTGAAACAGCAGCCCTGGATATGATATGCCATTAAAATCAATATGGATTTCTGCGGAACGTAATGAGTATTAAGAACATAAATGTGTATTGAGCACATATTGGCCCATATTAATAAGCAACATCTGTCGGTGCAAGACAAAGTTCTCATTGGGTACGATTGCACGCCTAGCAAACTTGTATGTGGAATAGAGATTGCGCAGCAGCCTGATGTCATGCATAGTTGGTTGATAATATTTAGATCTTTCATATTGATTTGTGATACTGAAAAGTTTGTTTTTAATCGTTTCCACAGCTGCAATGTTGATTTAATAGGCATAACATAATAAGCTATGCCTTTTTGTGGTTAAGGTTATCCAAATGTGCATTTTGGCTATTCTGTTGATGGTCATATACATTTCTGTATTGAAGTAGCTTGGTAGTAACTATTCATGGCGATGTGGTTTTCCCAGTAATAGCCCATCATCATTTTGAGCAGTTGTTCTGAAACAGTTAGCTTTGAGCTACGTTTCCTGTACTTCTGACCATTTTCACTGTTTATAGGATAATATTGGGCTTATGGATAATACAATGGTATGTTTCCAAGAACGCTATCCTGGAAGGTCTAATAGATGGATCAGACTATATTATAAAGAACTACATTATGAGCAGTTGTTCTGAAATATCAGGTTTTCATACACATTTCCTGTACTTTCGACCATTTTTGCCACAGTTATAGGATATTGAGATTATGGAACGAAGGATATAATGGCATATTTCTAAGATTGGTTGCCTTGAAGGTCAAATAAATGGACCAGACTACGCCCATTTAAAGTCCCGGCCTTTCATATAGCACTGGGCGCCCCGGGTATTTTTGGATAATGGTGGCCCATATGGTTATAGTCGAGACAAGGTATGAGCGTCAACTAATCTCCTCATATTGGAATGTAATACCATTCACTAAGCTTCTACCCGTTACCTTTATGGACATATTTGTGTAGATACTTACGTACGGTAAGTACCCGTCTGCTTTATTCGGCTTGATCCTGTATGATCTGATGTGGGTAAAATAAAGATCTTATTTCGATTCTTTACGGCGTCTTGGCTCCGGACTTTAGTCTGGCACACTTCAAAAATGACTTTTGCTTTGTTATCTGATTCTGAAAATGGTATGGAAGAGAAATGCAATATCAGAATTTTGGAGTATTGCCCAGAGCCATACAAATCAAAAGCATACCATCCTTGAACCTTACGTACAGTTGATAGAAATGCCAAAGCAAAGTCACGTACCACGCTTTTTCGCCATGCCAGCGCAGATCTATCAACTACACTACAGAAAAAACAAACGGAATTCGAATGTGCAATCTAAGTCAAGAAAATAGAATTATCTTCATAGAATTTTTCTGATTTTTATCTGTACTATAAGTAAAATCATCTACATATTAGACAAATGCTTCTAGACAGCAATAACTAATCGTCATTTTTTAGACAAAGATAAGTCGAATGTCTTCCTTGTCAGTCCAGGCTTTGGAGAATAGCCGCGCACCTTGGAATTCCAAGCCCAGGCTTCGCAAACAGGAGAGGATATTCTAGCTCCGCTGCAAAGCACGGGTACAAATCAGTAGTGACAGATCATGAAACATTTCTCAGCACCCTTGTTTAAGGATATTGCCAGATGACTACACCTTGCTGAAAAGCTGCCAGAGAACGAAAATCAAATCATGATCAGACGATTCTCAGTTTCGGAAGAAAATTGGCACAAGGGCCGTTTATCCTACACAAAGTGCACCAAAATTGTTACAACCCTGAAATCATTTCCGACATGCCTCTGGTATGATTTATGACATGATATATTGATTCATATGATGGTTATAACATATAATTGATATTAGATTTGACCCCAGTCACCCTTTACCGTTGCGTAAGCCTGGAAGATTTTGCCACAAATTGGTATATCAAATCATATGCCTTATCATCTTGAACGATGCATTTTGTTATATTGCCATGCATTTTGATACGCCACTTCTCCAGTGCTTGCCGACCGAATCACGATACTATGCAGTCCCATCGTTGTAATGTGCTAAAGAGGTTCAAAATTATGCCAAAACCATGCACACATCAGAAAGTAAATTAAGATTCCAACACCGAGGCATGCAAGCTTTGGTCTTCATTCGTCTTGATGTATTTCCTGGTTATTTACGACTTCGCTGTTCTTGACAGTCATGTTCTCATCAAGAGGTAGGAAGCAGGGCCTGGAAAATCTCCCCAAGTCGCCACGGGTATCTGATCGAACTGTGTAGGAAACGATAAAGTCAGCGTAGCTGAAAATTCGACGGAAATTGAAAAACAATCAATTCCCAATTGGTAGAAAAGATGGATATTTTCTGCGGAGTGTAATGGTTATTTCATACTCATTTAAGATTGTCGATAAAGTCCCACAGAAACGAGAAGCAGACGATATACGATGATTGCTTGGTAACGCGAAATTCACTCAGGGACGCTTAATAAGCAGCAAGTTTTGAAGGGGAAGGGAGTGCCCGTTCAGTCTCATACCACCGATGTCAACTTTCCTTATGTTTCTAACATGAATTCTATAGTCTTTTAAGCAAAATCGACTAGAAACAGTAGCTTATGACTAGGATGCACAAAAGTAAGATAGTAGTCATTTGGCAACATACTCGGAGCAATCATCATTGTATACATTTAAGTACGTATTTCCGATGCACTCAGGAAAAAATACTAAGTGATAAGTTTGAAGCTTTTATCTAAGAGTTACTGCCTCTCAGATGAAGTAAACAAAAAAGCAAAGATAGTAACAGGGGGCGAATATAAAAAGACGTCATCTACTTTATAATATCACTATGATTATACACATGTAAAATTTTACCGTAGCTGGCACGGCAACTCATTAATTGGCATGCTATAACAACATGGGATTAAGTAATAAAATTCGTATTCGGTTACAATTGTACGATGTCCTGTTTTGTCACAGCATAATTCTACTTACACCTCAATTGGCAGCGATAACTGTGCCAATAATCTGTTTCAATTTCTTTTCCATTACTTTTAGCAGCTTATATACAAAATATTGACTTTTGATATTTCAAGACGTAGGGAATAAATTGTTTAAATGCCAGTCTCGCCGTTGATACATGCAGTGGGATATGGCGACTATGTAAATATGCAGAAAGTAATCATTCCTACTTTACAATGTTTTGTGTACAATTTGTGTACTTTAGAATATATCGATCATTTGGATCAGCTACTTCATTGTCATTTGGAGAATCACCATGGCGAATATATGACAGATATCGATCGATTATTCATATATCACAGAATATTGCTTTGACATTTACACGATTCCTTGTTATTTGGAAAGGAATTGATAATAGAATGATTTATTATGTTAAAAGATATCAGCCTTGAAAGTACATTGCAACCACAGGGCTAATTGCGTATTTTTAGATTCTTAAAATATTAACTATTTACTTAGGCCTACTGGCCTTACTAGTGCATAGGCATCGGACTCGATTCCTTCATACTTTATGCATAAAATACCGTACTAAAACATTGGAAAATTTCCATATTATCGTCCATATATGTGTACCCATCATGACTATACGGGTTTTCTTTTCTAAGAAGGCCTTAAGTTAAAAGGGATTCGATTTGGAACAGATACGCCCTTGTCTGTAGTGCAAAATCTTCATCCAAAATGGTTACTTCATCCAAAATTTGCTAATGGATGAAGTAACCATAGAGGAATCAACAGCTGACTTCCTTTCTCAAAGACAGGTTTAGAAGATAATTTTTATACTTGACTTTGAGTTCCTTTGCAAATGGATGAAGTAACCATAAAGGAATCAATGCGCCCATGTGGCAAAGGGTTTGAGTACCAGAGCTCTTCTACTGAGTCCAGTATCTCTGCCGTGACATCAGACAATCCGTCTTTGGTACGGACTGCTAAGAGGTGGGCATCAGCGCGCGTATGGTCAAATAAGCCCTCATTGCCCTCACGAGACTTGACAACGTCATTGATCGATCCGTTCGGATTCACAAAGCCGCAAATGATTATTGATTGTGTGTCCTTTCTCACTTCGGCTCCTCTGTGCTAACACCTCTGTCTGGAATCTGACGCGGAGGGAGCAAGGGCGATTGTCTATACGGACAGTGGGACCTGACCACAAGTATAATTCCATGCATAACCATCCCATTTCACTGATTTATCTCCATGAGCGTTCTCTCGGAGCAGTAAGGTTACTAATATTGAAATGAACGCAATGTTTTAAAACTGGCCTCAAGGAATGACTGTCACATACCCAGCTACAATCCCTCTCACAGCAACTGGTAAAAGTCAGCAACTGCGACTCGCAATCCTTCAACTTCACGTAACCCGCATATCAGAGGATCTATGGTAATCTGGCGAGCTGATTTAGGATTCCTGCCTACCGAGACATAATCCTGATGTACTGGTCCGCGACGGATGGGCACTATGTTTTGTCAGATGTCTGAGCCAGATAATGTTTCTTTCACCTGAGCTGGTTTTCATAATGTGTATTCCAGACTTGAAAAGGAAGACGAGAATATTGGCGAGGTTTTCTTAAGTTTCTTTAGTGTTTAGTTTCAGACAACAGGGGTATAGATGTACAAACTTCAAGACGGGTAGGAGAAGAGAAACAAGTGAAGAATAGTAGGTTGTACCAGCAGTTTTTGAAAGGCTTGACGTGCGCAAAATATTACATGCCATACGAATAGCCATACATATTTCCCTTTTATACAGACCTTCACAATAAATTGTCATTGATGTAGGTCTTTGAATTCGTACGTTTCAGAACCCATTTTCAATACATTTAGTCCACACGTAATGCTACTTGATGAATAAAGATAACCGGCCCTGTTTTCTTCGTTGATTGACATTTCCTGTGAGAAAAGTAAGGGCCATTTGAATAGTAAATCTGTTGCAGAATCTTACAAAAAACATCAATAACAACACATGTCCAAAAGGCACCATTTATCTTGTCTACCCGGTGGCAATTTTCATTGCTTGTGTCAAACTGGTGGAATAGGAGATTGTCAGGTAGACGGCTCCATTGGAGATTGAGGTCAGGACTGGAGCATTACCTGCTCTTTGGGGTCCAGATTTCATTTGTTCACATACATACCCTGTCATCTCATCAAACAGGGGCTGTTTATATTTCGTATGACTCAGACGTGCCTGTGCAACTCATCATACAGCTTGATGGAAATAAACTTGTTCATGCAGCGCTGCAAGGGTCATTGAAGGCTCAGCATCAGCAAATAGAAGGCAGTACAGCGATAAGGCAAATTTACAACTGACTTTTTAAATATTTCTATTTACATTGACCCATGTTCTGATGATGTTCGTAACTAACTTATATTTTTTTTATCATCAGAGCGTACGTAATTTATATGAGAGTCAAATTTTACTTTTGGGACTACTATGATAATGTATCAATCAGAACTTTATGGACCTTTGCAACATGATTTTGCTGCATCCAATATCAATGCTTATATAAAGAATCCAATATCTTGACCAAAAATCCCCGAACACATTCACTGCCATGCAGACAACAAATCTTAAAACTGTTTTTGCTCCATTGAGAATGTGTTGACTTGATGATGAATTGGGCTATTACGTTGAGGAGTGAAAGAACCGTCCTGGATTTATTACACACTTCAATGGACGCAAGTATCGCAAGTGAAAGCATAGCTCATAAAATGCGTTTTTGTATTCGCCCTGAATGGAATTTGAGATAATCTCGACAAAGAAAAAAACACAACTTCTATGTGATCAGAAACTCAAAAAGAGATCTCGTGTTATCCGTGTACATACTTTCAAAAGGGAAACCGTATTAATTCATTTATAAGAGACAATTGGGTCTTGGTTAAGTATTTATCGTATAAATGGCAGGATCAATTTATGTTCCGTTGTCAATCAATGTTCAGCATAGTAATGCTACAGGTCTTATCGGAGGACTCTTGTACCATGAGTCCGGAGAATATCACACAGGCGATTTTTGTTGCCCAACGGTCGGTATATCATTGTGACAACCCCTTTGAAGAAAGACACACACCAATACACGAAAAGTCAATACACACGCAAAGTCCACTACATTCTCAACGTGAAATGTTTTAACGATACCCAGAAGGCTTTTGTTGCAAACTAAGCTGACGAGAGCTCTATAGGTGTAAAGCTACTGTCATAAATACATGTACACCACGTGCGTAACACGATCACTGAAGCAAAGTCGATGAGAGTTGCTAAACAGACCGATTGCAATTATTTAGACGTTATTTTCTGCCACTATCCTATTTTAACACACACACACACACACAAGTTGCAAGTCGTTATCTTCTTAATCTTCAGACATTACATTGTAAATCTCCCGGTCCTTCAAGGGTTCTAGATTGTCTTCGCTACCATCCTAATTGTACTTGCCTCTCCAGGAAATGTGACATTGGGGAATGTGTACTTTACAAGGAATGCCTGAATGCTGGACCAGCCCAGCCGACCATTAATTGCTAATAGTGTGTGGGCGGTGTTTTCGGATGTTGGCAGATGCTTGAAGCCTAGAGAAAACGTGATATGCTTCACCAGTCACTGCCACTATACAAGAACAGATGGAATCCCGAATTTAACTACATCATTTTCTTTAAAGCAAACGTAATATATAGACATTGCAAATATTATGATAATTGGTTCTGTTTCAGTTCTACGTTTGGTTACTTTTATTTAGGATTCAATTGCGTTCAATGTTACTTATGTGCAAACGTTCTGGACTAGGTAACCCACTGCGCATCGTAAGTTTTATCATTATGTTTAACCGATTCTCTCTCTCTTTGCATGAGCGAGCTATTACCAATGAAATCCTATATACTATACATTTGCAAACCATTACAGCTAAAGCTATCAGTATCTCTTACCTTGAAATTAATCATAGTCTGATAATTTTTTGTACAAACCTTTAAAGTTCACAGCAATTATATGAAGCTTTGTTTGAATTAGACTTACACGCGTCTGCGATATTCCGATATATGTACATATTAAATTGCCCCATGTAAAAGTGATTGATAATTCATTAAGACTAATGGCTTCAATGCCACCCAAAACCAGGATAATCAAATGTGCACTGATTGCTGTGATATTGTAAGACATGCATACATATGTTACGCATATCTATCAAAATTGACGTTGAAATGCTATATTTAACAAAGTGACAGTGAGTGCGGGGGAGTGGAGAATCAGTGCATGCCTAAGATGTTAGCCCATATGTAACTGGAAATTAAATGGTTGAAATAAACAAATAGCCAGATAACACGACAAGGAATTTGGCAGGCCCCAAACAAGAAAAAAAAGTGCGATTTTTCCCTATATTGGTCGGCCTAACTCCTTTGAAGTGTCATCGGCCTATATGGCCAATTTATAACATTCCCAGTAACATATGGAGCCTAATACAAATGTGTATCCATTACTATCTACTATTCCCAGCTACATGAAGAGACTGGTAGAGTCTTACCACGAATGCCTATGGGGGTATTTTATTCATAGAAAGCTTTGTTAACCACCTGACATAATAAATGACCTATAGAATATCTGTTGTTCTTTACGTGACATACCGGATCTTAACTGCAATTCATTGTGCCCTTGCAATAATTTGAACATGTTCTCACCTGAGACACAGTTTAACGGAAATTGGCTACACAAGCTGATCTGCCACGATCCAGTTTTCATCTATAAGACTCATACATCATTTCCTGCTGAATGAGCCGCAAATAGCCCATTACGGGATCTGAGAATTTCATGATGGACCTTTGTTGGTCCATACACCCGAAATGGCAACGGGTTTGACCTCCATCAGTTCTGGCACACAAGACGTTTTTCTGGCTTTTCAAGGTGAAGAACACACCAGAATGCTACAATGGAAAAAGTCTAGATCTTCACGGCATTGCCATGTATGATTGAAGCCTTTGTTGTTATTCTAATATTGACGTAGTTTTTTATGGATCACCATTCTGCGTGGTGATGTTATCTCGAATGGTAAAGAGTTAGCCGTAAGGGACTCGTTGTGGTAGATAAAGAAAGATATAACAAACGTTCATGCTATTATATTCTCCCTCTGGATCTGGAGAAAAACATATTCGTCCTTGGTAAGTACTGCAAGAAAGCCCATTAGTCCTTGAAAATATGAATTCGTAAAATTGTAAAGCCGCCTTAGAGTCGTGCAGATCCCTACTTCGGTGTAATATTTCTTGAGTTGTCAGACTGCGTGGCAATCTGTTTGAAGTAAGCACGCCATGCCTCTTAAGAGTTAGGACAGGGAGAAAAAAAGTAGAAGGAACGTACTTAAAGAGCGCAATCTGTCTCCAATACATCAAACTTCCACCCTTTTGATTACTCACTCATTACTTACCTGAAATCTAACCGAAGTAGCAAATTGTTCCACGCTTTTGATTTGGACAATGCATCATATATATCATGTTCGCTCGGTTTTGATCCAGATTTTAAGTTGTTTTTTAGTAGTCTACAATACATTGGTTGATTTTTATCAGGAATGAAGGAATGGGCAACTGAAGGTCCCCCAAACAACGTAGCTGTTATACTCTTCCAACATTTCCCAACTGTAGATGGTATCTCGCGAGTCCTGTATCAAGTGTATGAAATATCGACCTAGAAGCTGAAACTCGCATCTAGAGGGTGCTACAGAGCTTGGATAACACCAATTAGGGAACGCTAGAGCGCCGATGTGAATGGATCACAGGTGAAATATGTTACCTCTCCCTACCAATTTTCCAGACTCTGCGAACCCTCTATCAAATATCTTATCAACAGATTGCAGCCCGCACAAATATCACTTCATGCCTCGTTAATGAGAAATTCATCCCCAAGATCTGTTCAAATAAGATCATCAAAACAATAATTTTTTGGAAACGTATCAATTATCACATTAAGTGGGAATGATATCTTGGAATATATGTAGTTTACAGTTGTCGACGATGCAAACACATATCATAATATTCGATCGGGGTTCAGCGTCCCGGAAATTACCTTTTCCAAGTTCCTCACTCATTTCGTCACACATCATCCTGTCAATTTGCAAGAAGTCCTTCCCTACAAAGCACGCTCTCTCGTGGATGCACTTCCAATTCCTAGATTACTAAACTACGCCTTATTTTACACTTTGCATTCTGAACCAGCGTTCTACAACTAGTAATACTTGTGTAGAACTTTCATAATGTATGTTTATGATCTGGTAGAGGATTATTTAGTGCTAGGGAAGCAGTATATTTTCTAAAGTACCCTTTTACTTCCCTTCCTCCTAAGCCCAACGTGGTTTTATGTCTGCAGGGGTATGCTACATTTACCATCAGTCGAATCGTCAGGTGACATTCATACGTGGTGAAATATTGTGCTGTGGTACAGATACAAAGTCAAGGAGTGAACCCTTCCACACATTGGGAATATTCGCCAGTTATTTACTTGGAAAGACTATCATTTATCACCGTGGATAAGCCAAGAAAACTTATTTTAGGATTCCAAACGGAATCCTCTACTATTAGATATATGGACCAAAGAGTATTGCAGGAGATTTTAATAATGATTTTAATAAATAGATGTATAGATAACGTGTCAAATATCACAGCCATTTGAAATAAAAGCTCTACCAACGCAACAAAAGGTTAAGAGACTTTGGAAGTACAAACGAAAAAAAAAAATTTGAAATTACACTTGCTAAGTGACAAGCAATAAAGGCTATTGTTTTACATGTACCGGTTGTGGCAAACAATTTCCACAGTCCTTTAGTTGGCCGAGCAGAATGCGGGATGCACGGTATAGTTATATCCAAAACATACTCGCGCTCCAGTTCCTAAATCCTGCCGGCCAATTAACCTAACGCTCGGACACTAAACGAAATCTTACTAAACACGAACTGTGCCATCTGTGCTTTCATAGATAACAAGGCACAGTCTGCAATATATACACACCATTGATTGCAATTCTTTTGAAAACGAAATTCATTCAAACGGAGGCAACCTTACGAATCAAATAAGACGAAATCTGATCGCTGCTTCTCGTAAGCATTTTATTATTGGGAAGGGCGAACAAATATAAGCCGGTAGGATGCGAACAAACATGGGGAAGTCTCATCATTATGGCGAAGGTTCTGGTACTCTGTCCATCTTTTCGATAACGCATACATTCATTAGTAAAGAGATATCGAGTGATCTATCCCCAAGCAGATGATTGCCAGATACGGTCATCAATCCAATACCATGCTGCAAAATATAGGCTTCACCGTGCCATTGAATAAAGCACTGCATTTCAATGGTCTCGTCTATGAATGAACACACGGCGCACGGAGACTGATACCCAGAGCTATATCACCAAACTATCAGATCTCCAGCTCTACACCAATTTCACCCATGACCTTCAAAGCACACCGAAATCAAGTACTTACCCTCGAAGAGAATCGCCCACATACAGATCACGGCAACGAAAACAGATGGTCGGTGGAAAATCGAATGTGCCCTTGAAATATGAACGAGCATATTTCAAGTCCTCGGTAGCAGGTTTCAGCTCTTCGGTGGGTACAGCTAGCCTCTCCTGTTCCTGCCGAGCTGATCACTGACAGGCTGAGTTCATAGAGCAATCAGACGTTGTCAATATTATCACGTGTGTATACTCCAGGGCTTAGCCCGTCCTCCCCAAAGGTTGTCTAAGCCTCCCAGCCAATGAGAGGTATTGGCTTACGGTATGCTGCAGCTTAGGTCAAATAGGCTTTGCGGCCTGGAGTTGTCATCCGCTTCCAGTTCAGCGCACTGACAATGACGCCCTGACACGACTAACAGGGACCATATTCCCATTACTATGACGAGTCTGACAGTACTTATCAGATATCATGGTGGATCGATGAAAAGCTCTTCCGTGCCGATGCTTCCAAACGCATTTGCCTGGTCAACACTTCTATTCCATCCAACTCCTGTCCATTGCCACTTCACTGAACAGCCGGAGGCCAAAACAATTACTGATGTACAGTAAGGATCTGCACCAGATTACACGATCCACGTATGGCGCCCGTGTGATGGTCAGTTCTACGTACTTGGCCCCCGGACGTAGGAGTACTTTTCCATTTGGTCCGCTTTCGATGCGCTCTTAGCGTTATGTGTAATGCTTTCCAGATGTGCTTCTGTGGCCAACGTCAATATTAACCACTTTGGAAAGACTGAAAGGCATTACCAGATAGTTTCAATGACTACACAAGAGGGAAGGGAGCAATTTAGTGAAGAACAGCCCTGAAAACCAAATCGCAACTATTGCCAAGTGTATAGATTCCTGAAGACGATGTGACGCACACAGGTGCAATCAACCAGGAACATTTGGCGCAGCTAGATTCCCTGCACTGTCGTTATGCTCATCAAGCTATTCATGGCAACTTGTCACTGAATTGTAAATTAGGAAATGTAAGAAACAGTCGTTAGTGTCGGATGTATTCGTAGTTACGTGCCTGACTGTCAATGAAATTGAGCTCCTCAAAGTCCCTCATGTACATCACGTCCGTTTTGCAGTAAGCAAGTCAAACAAGGACACGTACTTCGCTATCTGTTGACGTGTTTTGTCTCCAGTCAATTTTTTTCTCCAATCTGTCCTTGTGTGACTTTTTGCAACCTAGGACGCTGAAATCACACCTAATGAAATGAGGACGAGGTCCTTCTATTAAAGACTAAAAACGCTATGAGAGATATGGAAGCTCGCAACATATATATATATAAAATATATTTAAAGAAGGGGAGATAGAATAAAACCAGCTTTAAGTCGTATCTACGGATGTCATTTTGGTGTATGATACTGATGATGATGGAGCCTGGATAATGATAATGAAGCTGTGTATGATTATAGTACCCTCAGTAACATGCTCCTTTGCCGGAATCCTTCTTAGTTTCAGTACCTCTTCTGGTAGGTAACGTGTCCGGTACTTTCAAACATTGGCCTTGCACCAGCACACGTGTTTGATAAGAAACAGATACGCACTCACAGAATAACGCAATATAATAAAACCAGTTGTGAAGCCTTCTACGAACCTCAACACAATTATACACCCGAACTTTCCCCAGCCAAAGACGTAGCCGTAAAGATTTCCCATACACTATTTTCAAATACATCAGTTTCTATTACTTTGTTGATGGCGTATGATCATACAGGTGACGGATCTCCTTAACTAGAGTTGATACAAGATTAATGAGATGGCTGAGGACACTGCACTCCGTTCAACAGCAATATGTATGGTGCAGCGTAAGGTCCATGTAAGTCAATGTGCAAGAGCCATATAGCTGACTGGAAACTACCCTTGGACCAGACTTCAAAGGAGTCATTAGTCATCATGGCGCTACCCATGCC
>NC_049992.1:14710531-14844953 GCF_000003815.2 Branchiostoma floridae | reverse complement strand
ATACCAGCAGAATCTAATGTACTCAAAGGGTTTAGAGATATTACCGTGAGCGTGGAAACACTGGTGGGTAATTCCATAGGTATCTGCCTTCATTTTGTAGATACAAAGCCTTTAATCTACACAGCAGACAGGAAAGTGCTAAGACCGTAACGAGCCTTAAATGTAGTAAATGTCTTTAAATCTCTTTTAAAACAAACTAATGCAGCCATAGCCAGACAATTTGCGACCTAGCTATATGCACCGCTTGAGAATCATGTACTTTGAGAGTAAATTTTTTAAAAATATAGATTTGAGGAAATTTTTATACAAGATAAACACATAACTGAGCTCTGATTCATTTAGATATTGTAAGTAATAACAATGAGGATATAAATGATAGTTCATAAATGCATTTGCTGAAATATAAGTCAGAATGTTAACAGATCGTATCCGTCCTTTTTCCATAAGGCACTTATAGTGGTGGGGAGGGGCCATTTAAACAGTTGACTTCATTATTGTCGCTTGTTTACGTGGTGACATATTTCATACATTAAAAATATCCAGCTCTATAATCCACAGCTGTTTTGAATATTTGCATTGTAAAGATATCTAAATCTTCTTAATCACAGAAATTAAATCAATGGGTTACAATCCATTGTTCTGGCGCTTTGACATAAATGAATCTAGATATGCAACTGGTGTGAATTGTTTAAAAATAGATATTAGGACATCTGATGAACTTGATACTTTTGTGTCAATCCCTTTTGTACTTGAAATCGTGCCGTTGGAAATTATAACCCCGCGTAGAAAGCAACATCAATCAGTGGTTGGGGGAAAACAAGATAATGCACAGACATCGATAATGAGCGATCATAATTAGCCTGGGACAGGTGAATAACTAAGATAATTCGCAGTCTGCCGAGGGGAATAGAGTACACGCTAATCAAGCAACACTGAAATATTCAACTCACAAATTCTGTCTTTTAGATGGATATCACTTCGACTGTCTCAGAACATGAGGATGGGAATTCCCACGTGGGGCGAGTCCAGGCAACTTTCCAAAATACGGTTATGGCATCAAAGACATTCTAAGCAATTGTTATGTGGAAAGAAACTAGCTTGAATATCACTTCCAATAACTCAACGTAAGCTATTTAAATGATAACAGTACTGGTGCTGATCTAATGCATTTTCTGCCACAGGAGAAACAACAGAGAAACATTTTTTTGTTACAGTTATTTTTAAAAAAATGACTTTTTCGAATTTTCTTGCATAGCCAAACGGCCATCCTACTCGTGTATCTTTGCCTTTGTTCTTTATTCTGTTCACATCTCTTCTCGTTTTTTATTTGGCCTTCTAGTCGAGCCTAATTGCTCGTGTGAGGCAATAAATTGGGTTGAAGGCAGCTACATGAAAGAAGTTAGTGGTAGGATTTCTTTTAACTATTGCACTCCCAATGATTTGTACTGCTGTCCTTCTGGTTGATTACCAAAGAGGTATGTGCATACTCAGTCACGTTGCTATTCGTCTTTTCACACTCTCGACATTATATATATTACTCAAATCTCAATGTGGATGATTTTTGATAAGGAATACACCTTCTTGGAGGCCAAAAACTGTACAAATTACACAAAAAACATGCAACAGTGTATTATTGGAGGTTTAGATTAAGTGAATACAATGTTGCCCAACCTGCAAATTAATCTTACCACCCAATAAGTCGCAGACAAGAGGGCTTAGCTGAATGAGGATTTAGAATACCTACGATCCTTTACGTGATCACGGTGATGGGGTTCTGGGGAGGCAGAACACCTGGTATTAAGCCTCAGTAACAAGTTTTAAGCAAGACGTATAGGTTCTGGTTCAGAGTGTTCTCTATACATATTAGCAATGACATTCGTGGTTAGAATGAGTCGGTTAAGCCTCTTGACGACAAATCGCCCCTAGATACGATTAGCGCTGAGGCGTTGTAGCGTAGGTCTTAAACCTCATTAACACCCTCAACATCACAACGATACTCTTACTGTGAAGAAGCTACCAGAAAATGGATAGCTTTCTTCAGGCAAGTGGATTTGGTATCAAATCTGATCAAATATTTGTTCTGTTGATGTTGCCTTTATACAGGAAGAAAGGCATGTGAAGTTTCTTACATGGGTGGAGCAAGCGTGTCCGTTCCCTCGTACGTTATCCATCATCGTCATGTAGTAAGCGTTTTATTACATCTATCCCGACATTAACCATCTGTGGGGACGTCAGTTTGTCATAAAATCCCAGCATATGTCTAGCTCGCCCCTTTGAGTGTACAATACGCTAACAATGTTCAACGACAGGGTGCATATTAATTAATGATCGTGATTGTAATATTAATCATTCTTGCTGTTCACTGGGTATCACTCCTATCCGTGGCATATTCGGTAAAGTAGAAAATCCTATGTATTATTGCCTGTCCTTCAGGCTGTTTGAATAGATATGGAAAGGATCAGCTCGTTATCCCTCTGTACAATTAAACAACGACAGTGATATGCCATACAGAACGTATTTTTTTTCATTATTTATCTTAAGAAATTAAGGATGAGCTTCATGTTTTATCCCACCGTTGGTTCTACAGACAATTGTTATAGATTTTTGTCAGTCATATGTTCATCATGTTTGTAAGTCTATCATGATACCTCACGAAATGCATTCCAGGTTATACGTTAGAGCATTGGCGCTACTTATTCAACTGTGGCTGGCAACGCAGCATGCCTGCTCTTCCTGGGCAGCCTTGGGTAGCTCATAGAAATTGCAGGAGCTACCACATAAATCGTGTAAGTCTTAGCCCTAATCCATGTTCCATCGCTTCTGCAAGCAAAGTGTAGCAAAATTGCACCTCTTGCGGCAAGGAACCTGCCGAGATGTTATCAGCAGGCCATTTAGTCTCCCGCCGACGTCACAACTTCAGACGCGCGCATCTATTTTACGAGACCACCATCTCATAGTTCTTGGTTTTACAGCGGTCAGCAAGACAGACCAGCACAGCGTTGGCCTTTGATAAACAGGCACTTCGTCTTTTATTGAACAATGTCACAGTCAGTCGACTGCAGTTCTTAGAAAGGTCCTGGCATTCTGTGGTTGTTGATCCAAAGGAAAATATGTGACGCTACACACAAATATAGATTAAAGGCTATACCTCTGATTGCTTGATAACATTTAGATTGTCATTGCTTTCCCATGATGGACGATCTTTGGTGCTAAAGCCTTCATCACGTTGATTTGATCAGAAGACGAGGCCCGTTTAGATATAGATCAATTCACATGAGATGTCAACAGCCGCGAATGTGGTGCGTCTTCGTTAATAAAAACCGTGAAAAATGCGTGCAAACTTTTTTGACAGTTCTGAAACCTCTTGTGGAAATGCCACACCATCAATACAGAGGACACTTGGGCATTTTTCACAGCTGAAGACAAAAACAAATGTGTACAGAAAGGCAACAGTTGGGACCAGAAACGTACGCCTTAAGTTATAATTGGCGTGGGAGTATCTCTTCACCAGCATCTCTTGATTCCTGGCGCTAACCACCACACAGATGAAAGATAAGACCCAGCCAGACAATATCCTCAAGCCTGGACATGGTTTATGTGCCGATATTATACCTATATGTGCAATGTTTCAAACAGAATAGAGGGACTATGAACGCACATGGACAACGGTTGCGCCCTAAATGCTAGAGTGGGTACCACCTATTCCTACATTTCTTCTGTATATCCAAAAACTACATGTGGACGTCTCTGGAGTTTGTAGATATAGATCAGCCCTATAGGAAGAATTGTATTTCCCTTTTCAGATGAGAAACCCCAGGGAAATAAATTGCAGTCATATCTAGCCAAGGTCAGCACATAGAGGGATACCAGTGGGAGCGGAGGAAGCTTAGATGTGTTATTACCGGCAAAGTACGAGTCAATACCAATGACCGAGTGTACCTAGAGACAAGATGGCAAGGATAGGACATCAACTAGCATGTAATACAAGGTCATATGTTTTATAATTGCAATGAAGGAAAACTGACAGTGATGTGAGCATACATGTCCGTGTGGTGTGCCAAAAATGCAGTCACTTGTTTTATCCGTTTACCTTTGTTATAACTGTGGAGAGGAATGCAAATTTGTTCCATGATGGCTTTTCATGCATCATTTCTATTCTAATAATGTCATTCTACTTAATTACACACATTTTTCTTCTTGAGCAGCCACATGCTGTGCTTTCTAATTAAGAATATTACATTTTTCAATTCGTCCCTGGCTGGGTGGTAGATTGTGTAATTAAACATAGCTGAGATTTTCCGTTATACATACTTGATGTATGGACTAGCAAAAGGGACAATTTGTCAGAAAATCATTTCGTTGCCGGGGACAGCGCTAGGCAATTCCGATATGTGCGCTTTACGTCGATAGGAATCAATGTTGTATGTAATATACTTAAGGAAAATCCGTCCTGTCTAAAATATTTCAGGCGCTTAATGAGCTATGCGAACTCCTGGATTACTCTCTTGAATTCCGTAGCGTTACGTTTTTGTCTTAAACCCAGAGGTCCTGGGTTCGAATCCTCTGATGTGACTCGACGCTATGTTCTTGTTTAAGACACGTGGGTTTCCTCACTTAACTTGAAACTTAAAAATGAGTACCTAGCTTCGGTTAGGGACGTCCCTCGGATAGAACGTTAAATGGAGGTCTCGTGTTTGAGGAGAGCCACACCTCGAGCATATAAAAGAACCTTCCACACTTATCTAAAAGAGTAGGGGTCCTTCCCGCAGTGGGTGCATCCAAAACTACAGCTTGTAGTACTCTTCAGTACAAAGTACTACAAACCTGATGTATTGCGCCATGAGGCGGTTCAATGGGTATTCAGTATAAACAAATACTCTGTTTGTGCATAAAACAAGTTGTAGATCGTCTGCAGGGGTTAATATGAATTGTGAGAAGAATATGCAAAAGTCCCAAATTTATACTGTTAACTCTTAATGGTAAATGTGTGTTCACAGAGCATCAAAATCAAAGCTGTTTCAGGTCAATTTAGCTCACGTAGCTATGGAAACAGACATAAAAACATCAATACTGACAAAATTATATCTCCCTTGCTAGGACCATGACAACCTTAATCAGCAAGAGCAAGGTAGTAATAATCACGTTAAGCAAGTAATGATAATAATAATAGCATTACGAGATTTCATCAGCTGTGATAGATGTTGATAAACCTACGTTACCGCTATCATACACATTTAGTGCCGGAAGATTTTAATACTATGTGAAATGTTACATGTTTTTAATAGGTTATATCCACCGTTGCAAATAACAGAACAAGCCCCAAATTTAGCGAGATGCTCTGTGATACTACCATTAATCGTTACACCCAGATAAAGAGTTTGTTGCTCGAAGACTGTCGTATTTGTCATATTTACATTTTTTATAAACGATGTCGTTTTAGAAAACCGCTGTCAATAGCACCAAGCCCCTTAACTTTGCGAAACTCTCTGTGATGTAATGAGATTATCTCTAATCGTAAAAACCAGTTAAGGGCGGGAGCTTCGCGCCAAGTGGTCAAAGATAAGTGTTTGGAGTTAGGTGACGTGCTGCTGTGATTATCTGGACTTTAACTCAATTTCCATGGTAACAGTTCCGACTTCTTGCTGTTACGGACGTCTTATCTCCTGGAGCAGGTTCAAAAACTTGCACGTCGGAGGACTCTACGATACACGCAACACAATTACCTGATTTGATGTGGGGAAAAAATTCCATCAATCATTAAAATCTACCTAGCGTTTCATGGTATTTTGCTTGCAAAACCACTGATAACTAACAATCAATTGTGATAGAATTAACCCGAGGTGGGTGTCATCAATATGGAAACCACGCAACTGTGTAAGCAAAACCGCAAAGTACGTACATGGAATATAAATGAGGCAAGAGTTAGGTTAGGAAAAATGGACGGTATCATATGGGGCGATGTTGTCCATTACCCCCAGGACTAGGTCTACCCGGGGTACAAATAGGCGCCAAAGTAACGGCGACCGGCTTCTAGACAGCACGGTAGACAGACGAGGACCGTACCAAATGAGTTTCAGATCCTTCTGACCTTTCAAAGTGGTTAGCCCGTTAAATCGGCTATGCACAAGTGACATCGGAACGAGGGGGTTCTAACTTCGAGTGCGGGCACACACTCATTCAATAGATAATTCATTCCTCCTCACAGAGTATTATGTAGTAAAGAGCAGGTCCCGAGTTATGAACGGAATGCATATTTCGTTATGGAAGTCATTAGACTGTTATAGATTATTCCAGCGTGGCTACCATTTACAATCATTTAGTAAAATAACTATAACTGCAATTTGTTTTTGATACTATACCTGGAGTAGGTAGGAGGCAATACGTGCGATACCATACATGATTAATTGAGGAAAGAGCCTTGACCAGAATTGGCACTGAAGTTAGCTATGCCCCGATGCTCACTCACGTTTCTTCGCCTTGTCTTTGCTTAACGGGTAGGATGGAACGCAGAGACTAGATACGTGAGAATTAACGACCATGTTTTACCGCCGACAAAAATGAAGGCAGTCGTGTGTCCCTTTATGACTCCCAAATGCTGATGCTAACGATGCAATAAAAATGTACGGACGGATCTCGTAGTGGAATTTCCGGCAACCAAAATGCACGGGCGGTGTTCCTAGAAACAACAACTATCAATCAAACACAGACATGAAAACAGTTTTCACGTCAACAGTTAATTGAGTTGGGACGCAGTGAGCAGTATTTTTTTCATGCAGTGAAGTGCTTTACCTTGAGAGAAAATAGATACTTACTGTCGCACAGGATACACAAGCACAGAAGCTTGCACAGCTGGTCTCTCATCATCTCAGCGTCAGTTTCTTAGAAAATCGCTTGCTTCGCTTCCTCTCTTTGCAAACGTTCACGGAGACTTTCTGGGGCTGGTTTTGCAAATTACGTCTGTCAAAGGTCCCTCGGTCCAACGTGTTTTGCAGATTCACGACCAAGGCGGCCACAAGCTGAAGATATCACCAGCACTCAGAACATTTGTCGTCGCGTGAGGCACATTACTTCACGCATGTACGCGAAGACATGCGGCGATGAAACTCGGGAAAAATATGGAGTTGTGAGCTGGATATTCATCGCTCTGACGAACCCTTGCTATCAAATCGTCCCGAAACCACCTTGTAGAAAACATAACAAACCCATCAACAATTTAACACGCTTTCTTGAACAGTCTATGCAGTGATTTTCATCGGGTTCGCACGTGATCTGTGTGTAGATATTGTAATTACCGAGGAAATGACGTTGAGTATCAGCCATGTACTTAGACGTCGAAGATACTGCCTGGGTTCGTATCTTAGCAGCAGTGGATACCGGAAAGTATATGTCCGGTGGTTTCCTTCATTCTGCGCTGGTGCCATTTCCTCCTGCTTACGCAATAGACGTTGGAGACACCGTAATCATGACGCTGAAAGCTTAAAACGATTCTTGTACATAGGCAGTAAAGCAACCGTATAATCCATAGGAAGTCAAGAGATTACGACAGTTCTGATCCTATGCATTTCTTTCGTGCTATTTGTTTCCGAAGTCTATTCTCTCCCGCTGATAGCAACCATCATAGCTCGGAACTCCAGAGTCATAGCTCAGAGAGCCAAAGGCGTCCCATTCCCCTTATCTCACTAACGGCCAGTTCAAAGGCTTTTTATCCAACCAACGCCATCTTCCACGGAGTATGGAATCGCCGTCATTCATCACGCTCCCCTCAATTGTTAGACCGAAGGGAGACTTACACATGCAAGTGTACAAGTTAACGGTCTCCACAGATAGAGTCGTTTTTCTACCATCCAGCAAGCCGTGTGCGGAGAGAAGTAATTCGTAAAGGCAGCAAGGCTTCAAACTGATGGGAACGGCAGAACGTCATTTCACAGTTGGCAACAGAGAGGCAAATTGTGTTCCACGATCACCGCCACGTTGACATGCTTCATAAAAATTAAAGCAATATCGGGACGCCAAAAATGCATCATCCTCTTTATCATCTCCCTCTTAACACTTTAATGATTGACGTATTTTTCCCTGCGTGAAACTGATCTATTGTAATCAGTTGGCGCTTTTGCTCGTCTTGTGAGTGTGTCAGCCTGTAATGCGGGAATGGTGTAACAAGATACTTGGAGAATTTTAAGTCAGTGGTTTGGCTTTGTTCCAATGTTGTAGACTGTCGTTTAGACTCGTTGCATACTGGTTATTATCATCATAGATTAGTATACCAAATAAGATCCTGATTTGAGCTTGTTAAGGTTTTATCATTTTTTCTTTCTTTTCAGTGTCCAATTTCACAAATTTTTAAAGCAAAGGTTCACAGCGCAAGGTTTACATTTTTCCGGCTATGCACCAGTCAAAATGTCAGCATCAACCACAGTAATATATTAATGTACATGGTTAGAAAGATATTGCAATGTGTCATTATGCTTGGTATGTACATGTAATAAGTCAACTGATTGGCCCGCGGCTGTTAATATTCGTCAGAATACTAATGGACTCGGTTGGCCCGTTTCATATTTGGAAATATATGATTCATATTTGGAAAACGGAGTGGTGATCATGAGCGGGTTATCGGAAACCACGATGATGTTTCTAGCTCTGACGTTCAACTTTTTTATTTGGATTCTACAAACCAAAGAAAGAAAATAAAGATACTATTCGTTTTGAGATACATATCATTTTTTTTCAGATTTGCCACTGTGGCCTGTACTGTTCAATAAAAACCAACGGATACGTCGCAATGTGGCTAAGGGATATGTTTGGTAATCATTAGTTACGCTGCTATCTTGTTCTCAATCATTTGTTAGGTCTTGACTTGATATGTTTTAGACTGCATTTTGAGCAGGAGAAATGACGGATTCAAATGAAATTTTACACCTTCGTAAAATTCTTGTGACATGTTCTATGACAGTTTATAGGCAAGAAATATAGCCATATAGCCATCTTCATCGTGTCGTGGTGGTCTTATTGGCTGTAATAAATAATTGAAAGAATGAAAGCAAAACTCACATAAATTATACATTTCTTTAAATTGTGTATTTTTTGCGTATTTTTGTGTATCTTGACCTGTGATCATTTCCCATTCTTGATTGATTTCATTTCAAGTCACCGAGACGGTTTTAAAGTAACAATTCATCTTAAGTTAAAAATTATTTAAAGTGAATTGATATTTCATCTGTGACAATTATTCTAACAGTTAGAATGGAAACAAAAACATTTGTAATTGTCGTAGTAATATATAACTGTACGAATATGTCCAACAATTTTCAAACATATATGTATTATTTCACCATTTGAAACTGTTCTTGCGACATTTTCCATAAAGCAGGTTTGGTCGAAGAAATGTTACAAAAAGTTCAAAACAGTTACATTTCTCGTTTATATTGCTCCAAAAGTTTTAAATATGTTAGAACAAAAGACACAAGAAAACATGTTTATTTCATTTTATTACGTTTGATTTTCTGCATTGTTGAGACAGTTTTAAAGATAATTATTTGTATTCAAATGGACTCTTGGAAACATAGTGTTACAGCATTATGCACTAATGGAGATCTAAATAAACAAACAAACTCAAAGGGTAATGTGGAATTGACTCTGTTTCCTCCATTTTTGTCATTTAGTTTTCACAATTTATACTTATCTATCTCCTTTAAGCCTTTATTAAGCCATCGTCGCTACGATGCTATGCATTTTGACAGGTATGTTCAAAACACAATTGGATAATGAAAACATAATGGAATAAGTGATAAGCTATCTAAGACTATAGGGAATAAGCTCATTCAAATCCTGGAGATACAGCCCAGAAGAAAGATGAGTGAGGGACTAGTTGGGAGACTTTCCCGGCTAGGAGGCGCCATCGCTTCCAAATTTTACGCATAGCTGCATTACGAATTAACGTGGAGCCGGCGACAATATCCACACATGTAAAATTGTCGCCAGTAACGCTTCAATGCGTCCAGTGCCGTGCTCGTGTTTAATGCATGATTAACAACAATTTTGAAGGTGACCCCATGCAGGTCATTCCCTCGTACCTTCGTTAGGCAAGGCTTTGTGCCGTTACGTGTGTGATAATTACTGTGCTGTGCTGTAAAGCTTCGCCTTTACCCACTCCCCAAAAGGCCGTTTACATCAGTACATAGCCTCTGTAGAACTCAAGGCCTAGGGCTTACAAACTCACATCTCTTTTGAAAACCGCAAAATGCAATAGTAGAACAAACATCGATGTATTTCCGCATGTGATGTTTTTCTTTGTTTCTGAGATATCCACCGTACCAAGATAAGGTTATTTTGGGATATTGATAACCATTAGATGCGATATTCAAATCATTACGACTTTCAATCGGGCACTGGAACATTGCCATAACGTGTTTTGTTCAGCAATACTTTTGCGGCCAAACCAGGACAATGGCTACGCTTATGAAGGTCAGACATCCAGGTAAACAATAGTCAAATGCATTTCACTATCTACACTACATTTAAGAAACAACAACAGAGATTTACTTCCGGACATTGGGAGTCGATCATATACATCACTCTTCTTCAACGTCACTAGAATGAACTGGCAGAACAATTCAATAGAATTACCGGTAACTAGAAAAAATGGTTGAACATGTCACTACTTCAGGAAAAGTTATGGTCCTTTGTGGTGCAGGAGAATGACTAACTAAAATGACTACCTTCAATGAAACACGCCGTGTTTAAACTTACAGTTGAACTTAAACGAGTTGGAAATTTACACCTCTTTATGATAAATGGGTAAATCTCACATGAGTTTTATATTGATTTTGTGCTGCCCTTTGACTTTATGATGGGTACACCATGCAAAATGCACAGCTAAGGCTGCTAAACTGACAACAAAACACAGAAAGCGTAAAATTAGTCGTCTCTAATGAGTGAAACTTGTTGAGCGCATTGCCAAATCGTTCGGCCGCAGCGACAGAGAAAACGAACAGCACCATTGGTATTCGTATCTCCAGCTGTATACGTATATTTGTATAAAAACTCACTTCGATATAGGGTTTATAACTTGAGGGCAAAACCACAGGAATGGTTGTCTTTAAAGCAAAAGCTGCCAATGACTATTCCCCTATCGACTTAACAATGTAGTGCAAGTAACGGCTATGTGATAAGATGCAATCGTTAGTCGCACAGTTCTGTGTGTTTCACATACTCGTCAATATATTCACGAGATATGTGATATAAACTTCTATAAGGAAAGTTTGGCAAATCAATTTTTGGACGTGCGAGCAATTTTCGTCAGCATTTTACGATAAGGTATCTGTTTTTTGCGGCGCGCCATTTCTGGCTATCAATATGTTTATGCTACTTTGATGTTCATCAATTCGTTTTGGGAGATAAATCTTGAAAGCTATGAAAAATAATTAGATCATTTCAACTGAACCGTCATAAACTGTCGTGATATTCGGTACTTCACTTAATGCCCTAAGATTATTGGGAGATATTTAACGTAGGGTACCAAAGGTATACATTTTACATGAGTCTCTGTAAACTTGTCAATAAAAACAACTTCAAATGGGAACCAAACTTTTAACGGCCGTATACTAAAGAGAAAGTTTGTGCGTGCGGATATTAATGTGTCACAATAACGTTGACCCGTCAATAAGCTCTCTATATTCAACACGTGGTGAATCTAGTAGATAGAAAGGGTTATCATATCTTGTGCATAATATCTATAAAGTTGGGCATAACTCATATAACGTGTTATACATATGAACTCCATTGGCCAAGAGAAAATGTGACATGCTATCGAGATGGTTCTGGAGTGTTTTCAAACTTAGCTTATCGCGACTGGAGTTTCCAACCTCCGTGGGTTTATATGTAAGCCAAGTCGACACATTCCATTCTAATATCTGGACAATTATGTCAGACATTGTTAAAGATTGAAATATTGCATACATGATGAGTTTCTTATTTTTTGACATTCAAATGGCACAGATGAATTCGTCTTCCTACTACAATTAGATTTTTTATGCATTATGAGCTAAATCTGTCCGTTCATTTAGAGCTGAAACGTAAAGTTCTACCTCTACATATACTAGTTTACATATTTACGTACCATTACCATCGTGGTATTATCAAGAAATCACATTCTTATAATTCTATACTTGCACTTCTAGCTTAATCCTAGAAAATGTTTGCAATTTTGGCACATTGCATTGGCAGCTGGAACTGAATATTCATAGTGTAGATATAGTGTATACATATTCTATTAATAATGTAATACTAATAACGTAATATTGCTCTGTTCCATGTATGTGTTTTGAAACTGTAGAAAGTTTACATTTACCCAGGTTCCCTAAATTTTAACCTTGTAATTGGCGCCAGACGAAATATCATGTCATCAAGAATATGTGTGCTTGTGTGTTTGTGAAGCGCCAACCCACGAGTAGGGCGTTAATCATATTGAACAAATGATGAATTAATGGATTATGTTCAAAGGTTACTATATTAAAATATCAGAAACTTTTTACAGTTTGTAAGATGACATGGTTAAAGTCAATCTAAGAAAGAAATCCCGGGTAAGACGTTCTATACAGCACTTGAGACGAATGTTAAGGTCAGCGGCGCCCCTTAATCCCAGTTTTATTACCAGGTAATAGAAAACATATCTTTCGGGGAGGGCGTTCAGGCGATGGGCACCGTGCTATTTACGTTGCTGCAAAGTTTTGATTGAGCCGGTAGGACCTTCTTGCCGACTTGGCTTTTGAAATGAATGCATAGTTAAGCATGTCAATTGAACGGCTTAGGTGTACAGGAAAAGTTTATGTTCTGTGTTTGCTTAGGTTTCATACAGTCCTTGACTTTTGTTATAACTGTAAAACCTATGATAGAATAACGTATGCGTCAAGGTTTGACATATGTCTTGGCGCTAGCCACATGGGCGCTATCTAAGTCATGATAGAGAAGCTTCTTTAAATGCGTCGTATCTTGAACTTGGCAGGGCGTCAAGAAAAATATATACCACCCGAATCTTCAACAAAAGCACTGAAATATGAGCTGTCGTACCTGTGCTGAAAACTCGTATAACATCGCGCCCCGAACTGTGTGTGTGTCAGAAAAAAGTCATAGAGTACATGACAAAGCTATAGAGTTCTTTGAACCAGAACGTACTTCTTCTCCGTCATAACACAGACGATACTTAATCTCTCTATCGATCGTGTTGCAAGATTTTAATCTTCATACAAAGCCTTTTGAAAAGTACGACTGAGTTGTATGTCATGCTTACAGATAGTTTGTGGTTGATTTACGCTGCCTAAGCAAAAAACACAATACCCGGGCCTCTATGGCGAATGACTAACACAGAGAGCTGTCTGTGTTAAATAAACATAGTGTCTCTACATTTATATACGGTCATTATAGTTAACGCATAGGCCTATATAAACCAAATATTATAGTTTACGTACAGTCATAGACAGAATTAGTTCCAAGAAGTCGTTACTATGACTAAGTCCACAAATACCAATGACAATCCCTTCTAGATACATTTTATGGAATGTTTCCGTATTACCAGGGAAATAAAGCCTACTTGACGAACAACTAACAAAGTTTCATTACTCTCACTCTCTAAATAAATTTATATATGTATCGCTTAAGGGTCCAATAAAATGAACAAAAAGCACAACTTTAAACAAGGCTTTAAGCTGAATTTCACAGGTGCTAGCATGATAGTTTAAGCCCATCACAGTAAGAGTAAAAAAATATAGAGTCTTGATAATGGTTATATCGTAATATATATTGCATTATATTCATTGGCACGTATTCCGGAAAACTTAATAAAACATTTCTCTTTGTTTACTTAAACCGAGAAGCCCCTATCACCATTGTATAATTGTTCTCTGGCCTAAATGAAGGTCAGATACCTACGACTGCGCGTAGTCTGGATAATTTCAGGATATTATCCCACAAACCCTTGGAATAATGTACTCCCCAAATGTAATCCTGGGGTAAATTGTAGGTACTTGAATGTGTAATTGCATCCTGTACATGTAGCTGAATAACTGTAATTTGGATCTAGCGATGCATTTATTTGATTATCTCCATCTGCGGGGCAGGGCACACATATTTTTACTTACCATTACAGTTACTCTCGAGTGTGCCTTGTATAACCTTCATTTTAAAAAAACGTATGGATACTAATGTAGCTTTAAGTGCTAAGTATCAAAATGCTTACAGAATATTAATTTGCCTTGGCTTTGGAAAGTTTGTAAAGAATAGTATTTTGGTGTATCGTTTTTATCGATAAACTTGTAGAATTTTACTTTTGTTTACGGGCTTTCAGATATTAGAAAGGTGCAACTTTGATGTTGGAGTAATTTTTTTTCAATTTTAGTGTTTTAGGTAGATATGTAAAATTTAGTCTACTGGTCGAATATAAAACATAAATCGTAAATAGGATCCGGAATTATAACCTAAATTACGTATTTTAAATAGTTACACATATGCAGTCTCAAACTCAAACCTGAAAAAAAAAAACAGGCATGTCATTGATTCACAATCCTTGGTGATTTTACAGCAACTAGGAGGTTCTCAGTGTTCAACGGTAGTTAGGAGAACAATTACTTGCTTCTGTGCATCTTCTCTTACTACCCATCCCTATGGTCCTTGCTAAGTCCTTAGTGTTGGGGATTTACACTGCACAGGTCATATTGATCGAAGCCATGTTATGCACTGCAATATGATCTCTCTTTGCATACCGCTAGTCGGAACAGAGTCATACGAAGGATCAAAGTAATCTGGCGCCGACGACATCTTAGGCCACAGCCCGATCCAGCTTCAAAGAACAAAGAGTTTTCTCAGCATGATGTTTAAAGAGTTCCATCAACTTTCTGAGAGAATGGCGGTAGAAATTTATCGTTTTCATGCAGGTTCTTCTGTCTGATCGTCAAAGTGTAAATCACTTGATGCATTGGCTAAACATTAATGGGATTCAGTATACCAGGAGTGCTAAAGGTCTTCTTTGTCAGCATGTTGGAATCTTTACGTATTCCTTTTTACTTGCTCTTCTGGTACTGTGAATGTTTATGTATGAGAACAATGAATTGCCCTCAGGGCTCGACCTTAATGTTACATGTATACTGCGCCCGTAGCACGTATTTGTCTCCATTAGATGAAAAAAAAGTCGTGTGGTGATTTTTATGCCATGTCTCGGGTTTTATCACCTTATGTATCAACCCCATTTCTCAGTAACTACGAACTCCATCACCTAGATTTTGCTTTAACAACCTTTTTTACAGTGAATAGCTATAGGCGCTGGGCATACTTTCAAACGTCGGGTGTGGGAACATAGAAAATGGCAAACTTTTCATGTAAATAACAGTGCACAAGGATGTAATACGTAGTCAGATTTTAAAGGGCATCCGCAGGTCATTCAATATTCAGCCTCTAAACAATGGTTCCCTATACAAAAAAGAGGAGAAAGAAACTGTTAATAACTCAACTTTCTGACGTTACTGGTACACAAACATACCCTCATATGAAAGCCCGACATCTCAGCTATCCGAAAAAACAAATTTCGCCAAGTATCTAACGGCACAAACTTCTGGGAAAATGAAACATTGACCCCTGACCTCAAAACCGCACCACAACCCAGTGAGGAGGCCATGTGCTAAGACAAAAAAGTCCCAACTTTATACCGCTCAGCAACCACAGAAACTCAGATTTTTGGCCCTAATCAGAAAGTAGAAACCCTCCCCTGTCACACCCACCTCAAAACTACCAGGATTTCTACCCATTTGACCAGAAAAAAAATCTTGAAGTTTTAGACCCTGAACTATATTCGACCACCATCAATTTGCATGGCGGATTGACCTGCGGATCCCCTAAAGCCACATTTTACACATATATGGGTGAGTCAACTTCCATTGATGTCAACGGATGGCTACGGATGGAGTAGATTACACCTTTTGCGGTATGGGTCATTCTTTTTCATTTATTCTATTACTTTAATTACTGGATTGTTGGTTTCCAGGTCAATTGAAATATATGTTTGTGTTTTATAAAACATTCTGGAAGAAGAAAAAATGGTTAAAATGTTGCAGTAATTGAGGCCAGGGAATGATAGGAACATGGTTATCAAAGTGCTGGCTTGACCTTTGTGTACGATAGCCGGGGAAATAGCCGAGACGGGTTCTATACTCGGTATCAATGCACTCAGGTTTCTTCCCGTCGGCCACTCAGGATTTATCGTAACATGTGTGGAAGATACCACGAAGAAAATGGTTCTGTTGCCAGTCTTTGCCTTCAGCAAAATGTACGCCCGTACTCAACTCAACTTAAATTACCTAAACCGCAACATAGTGCATTTTCTCACACACGCGTTCAATTTTTTTTTTTAACTGAAGAGTTTCCTTGACAGTTGGGCAGTCGAAGTCAGTGAAAGAAATGAATGCACATTGAAAGGAAAATCATTCTAAGCATGCAGACAATGAAACGGAACAAAAACATGAAAGGAAGGAGCAACAAAAGCGCGAACCTTATATGCGTTGTAGACTTCATACCTGGATGCCAGCCAGAGAAGCGTGTTTCAGATGGATGAAAGCGAATCAGTTCCATTCTCGTGACGAATGAGTCTTCATTTTATGGCCTTTGAGTCGTTCCTTTATTTGCACAAGACTAGACACGTGGGGAGGACAAATTTCTGTGGCAAAGTCAGGACGTATTCACAAACCAGTCAGGGTGCCGCCATGTGCACTCTGGTGGTTACACTGTAGTCTTCAAATCCTGACGTTAGTTCGGAACAAAACATGACATGAGTAGATTCAAACGACAGTGAGACACACCGAACACATCTTTAGATCGGTTGGAAAACTTCCGGTACATCATATTAAAATTACCAAAAAACAGATGAAAGTGTGCACCTTGGAGCGATAATACTAATTAGAGTCAATTTGCATACTATCTACCACACATGACGAGGTACGCATATTGGCACATTCGCAAAGGAATTACAATGACAATACAAGTAGCTCCTTATATATTGTATAGAAAGACGTTCAATTACCTAATCTTACCTTATTTTACATTAAAACTTCCTCCAAAATCTGTAAAGCTCAGTGTAGTATTTGTTTCTTTGTTTTGTTCATTTCAATACATTTGCAATAACAGAGGTTATAAGGCAGTAGCGTCTCTGTCATAAAGAACTTGGTCATTTAGCCTGATCGCTCTTACCGTTTTTTCTTCAAAATTGATTTCCGTTGTCTTGAAAATTGCCACATAAGAGATTATTGAATGTGGTCTGGACTAGAAAGATTTCGAGACAGATTGGTTTACCAGTACAAAAGACTTCTGGCGTCTCTCCCAAAATTACACTCATTGAATGAAGTATAAGGAACATTGACATAGACTGTCTGTGTCAGTGCCACAGGCAGAAAGAAATATTAGAGCCGCTGTGGGAGTAAAGACGACAAATGTGCCTTGACACTTGGGGTTTCCCAGTCATCACACACCAGCTAATAAACGGAGCCTCCGAGATTAGGGTGGAGAGGTTATGAGCAAAGTTCATTCAGACGTCAGCAATACATTCACTTAACAATGCACAGTCTCCGCTTTCCTTCAGAACGGTTTAAAATAACTGCCAGTTTGTAAAATCTATTAGTTTCACGGGCCGTATACTTCATACTTTAGACACATGTTGAGGCTTTAAAGCTAGTAGAAATTGAGCTTACATGGAACGGCGGTAGGAACTGGTGTCACACGTAGGTATGATGCATGTAAAACCATTACTTTTCAGGATGTTATATTTCTTTTACAATCACATGGAGAATTTTAAGAGACGTAGGATCACGAGGTACTTTATTCAACACCAGGACCTATGTGCAGTCGCAGCTGACTTTTCGATTACCGTCTGTCATCTTCCTCCTGGCGATTCTGACTGGTTCTGTACTACACTGCAGCTAGGTGGCGCTGCTAACAAGTGATGGCATAAACATACCGGTTGTGAATATGGAACCTTGTTATTCAGTGATTTTCCAAGCTGATGAAATTATTCACGGCTATGACAGAAACATTGTAACCTGAGGGTTACGTTCAATCGGGACGATGTAATTGCATATTAGTCAACAGCCCGCGATGATGATGATGATGATGATGGTGGTGATGATGATGATCAGTCAAACAAAAATGGCAGTTCGGGAAGACAAGGAATATCTAATACGCAGATTTTGAATTTCCTCTTATTGAACCATGAATTATTTGTCATGACTTTAATGTTAGTGAGAAAATTTGTTCTGCGGAGAATATTAAACGATTTGCTAGCCACGAGTTGACGCATTAGAGTTATACTTTCGACTGTAGCATCCACATGTCACCATATTGAGCCCAGTTCAGTTCAGTTCATCCTCATATGAGGTGCCATTAACAATATATTGAGCTACTTTCTCTAAAGATGGCCTAAATGGTTATAATCCCATGTCCAATGTTCATATATCCAGCTGACGCGCCCTCCTTCACAAATTGTTACTTTTCTAGACATTTCACTTTCAGTTTATGTATCCAGATGCTTGTCTACTATGGCTGGATTGTAAGGCGAGTTCCAATCGATTACAAGAGGCTGGATTTTACGACGTGGAACACATTTCTTGGCCTCCACTCATGCAGCTAATGAAACATGTCGCCTTGGAAATCCACAAAGGTAAACGCTTGCTCGTTAAACTTCTCAAGAGACTCTAACGATAATTATTCTAATCAGCTCACTCATTCGATGAGGTCTATATGTGTGTGTCTGTGCAATGCTAAGAGGTTATCTTGACATCAGAATGGCTTCTTTGACAGAAATTTAGAATAGTTTCCCACACAAGGGGTTTAAGATGATATGTGGTGGAAAATACAGATAGTTTTGAATGCAGGTAAGAAGTAATTTTCTACCCGCTCTTGGGGGATGTTATTTGCCACCAGTAATCAAAGGTTGGTAAATTAACATTCCCCTCCGCGCGAGTTCCGGGAAGTGAGCCAAACGTGATGCTGCTACTTTTTTTTCAAGTTCAGACTCAATTATCGGTTGGCGCTCTTGAGAGAGGGTGCAATCACCCTGTAATACCCCTTGGGGCGGAGTGCTTCGAGTTTCACACACGTGGCATAACGAATCGGCTTACGTGTGACAGATACCTTCATAGCTCCTACTACTTTATTATCGGCGGGCCTTGTGAAACGGAAGCGGAGTCTTGTACCTGTCTTTTCCATACATCAGCCGTGAGATCGCATCTCTCAATAAACAGAAGCGGTTCTCAAAGTCAGCGAAGATGGAGAGGGAGATAGCGGCGCTTTCAATTTGTCTAAGCCCTGGGAGGTGACCCAAGACGCCCTTCAGCCACGGCAAGGCACGCCGCTTCAGGCACGGGAACACCATTAGACATGTTATCGGGATGATGTTTCAGAATTGGGTCTAATTGCCATCAATTTCACAACTTTTCTGGGACGTGAGCGGAATGAAAAGAAGAGAAAGTATTAGACAATTTTCTGTATGTATGCAGTTCCTCACGATTTGGGCATTGTGCATACATATGGTTAACAACGTTTTGGTGGTTTGTGAGCTCTTGTTCCTCATGGCCACTGTCATGGTCTTTGATTCAGTAGCTTACATTTGTGATTATCTGGAAAAAGCAGACTCTCATTTAAGCATGGAGTGCCAAAGAATTCACCTACACTCCCATTATACTAGGTTTTATTTCTAGGTTTTAATTTCAATTTTTCGTTTCTTTCAACATGTCGGCTGGACCCCGGTTGGGGGACCAGGCTGCGACAAAGCGAGCAAAGCATTGTATGTTTTATTACCTTTTAACTTATGCAAGGCTCGGAAGTCACTTTGTTATTTGATTCCTTGTAAATTTTTATTTCATGTCGTTATCATTACCTCTTGACTTTGTTATTTCACATTTTGTAGTCCTGTATGTGTATCCTTATTTTTGTTTATGTACATGAGGAGAAGACCTCGATAAGCAGCGCCTGCTTTCTGTCTCATCTTCTTTAAAGAAATGTGAATAAAAAAAAGGGCTCGGAAGGCCGCCTCCTCAGCAGTCTGATATATGACTGTAAGCTACATCTCAACCAGAACATTAGACTTGAGACTCATGTGTGCAGATGTTTAAGGGAAACAGAAGACGATGGGAGGAATTGTACAAAAACCTACACTGATTTGGTTACCGATGGCAGTTTATTTTTCGGTCTATCTATAGCTGAGAACAGTTATAATTATTATTAACTTATACATTTGCATTATAATCGGATTTTGAAGTCAACGGATGCATGGACAAATTTAATGTAGGTTGCAGCGCGATCGCCATCTTGTGGACTGAAGCATATTACCGGATCCCAAATGTACACCCGGCTTAAACCCCCCAAACAGCCCTAAGTAACAACCTATCAGCCTTTTCTAGTTCTCGCAATCTGTATTGATATTAACTTTACAAAATATTGTTATGCGCCCATAATTTATATTCATTAATCAGTCACATACGGTATGACCGCTCCGTGTGAAGAATGATATATCAGTATGGACTTAACGAAACACAACGGATTCGTCATGGGGATTGCAGGGGTAAGAGGACTTAGATGCAATTAATGAACTTAAAATATGCATGAGAATAATAGATATTTGAGTAATGTGGTAGTATATTTATGCTTGATTCTACTTGACAGTTATGCCAAGTCGTATCATGTATTGCGGATCTCACATGAGCATACAAACGTGACAAAAGGTACGTGGGGTTAAGGTGGTATCTCACTGCAATTGTAGCACCAGTGCGGCACTGCGGGGTTCGACAGGTTACTCAACGAAGTTGAGAGAAAAAGAACGAATTTTCTTACGTTTTGTGTATTTTGTTGTTCTCTTTGGCATACTTTTATACGTACTACGCAATATGTATATTAAAAAAAAATGGAGAAAATAACACAACATGCAGTGAACGAACCCGCAGTGCCGCACCGGTTTCCAAAGTGCAGTGAGATAACGCTTTTACTTTGATACTTCGATGTTTCTTAAATCAGTTATTGTTGAATATAAAAAAATATATCATTGCATAGAGCTTCAATAATTTCGTAAAAGAGCATGATAATTTTTGTACTAATGATGAAAATAGAATTATTTTTGACGTATACGAGACAATTTTATGCCTGTTACACAGGTGGCACCTGTGGTAGCTGGTTTGATGCCACCGCATCATGGAGCCTTTGCAGGTAGCTCAAAAGCGACATCTACCCGAAATGAACAAACTGCACCATAATCAATGCCATTGCATAGCTACCTAGCGCCACCTATCGACTTAACATTGCATAGCTCCTTCAAAGTATTGACATGAATTTGGTACTCAGTATTCATGGTGTAATCGTGAAGAATGAAAAGTGCGCAGGCCTTGCCTGACAACGATTTTTCAGAGGACCTGTGAGGAAAGGTACAAAAATAGTTCAAAGTCGCAAGTAACTAGATAATGCAACATGTACCTGTTTCGAAAGGAATAGAAGATGGAAACCTCTAACTGTGATAGTTGTAGATTTCAAGTGAAAAAATTCTCTGAGGCTGTGTGTCTAACATGGTCTATGGTGTTTAACCTTCATCGACGTATCCTGTGGCAGCCATCTTGGACCCTACCATTCCGTTGACCTTCTATCTATGCAGCACTGGTCTGATTAAAGAAATTTAAATGTTTGGCTGTTGGTATGTCTCGCTAGCAATGGATTTTTAACGTATTCTTTACTTTTCTGTCATTTTGGCAGGATTTGTAGGATCAAAAACGAGAAGTGCCTTTTCACCAAATACTAGTACTTCAATCAGCAATATTTGCAAATGTCGCATGATGGCGCTTTTTTACCTTGACGTAAGGTAAAGAACATACAGTTAATAATACCCCTCCGTGCGACCTTCTGACGAATTGATTAAGATAAGAGTTTCATTTGGGTTTTGGCACTTTAAAGACAACTGGATTGCAAACCAAATTAAAACAATCGATAGAAAAACTGCGTATTGCAAACGACGACATCTAAAATCATTTACATAATTTTGAAACGTTCGAGAATTAAAGGCAACCTAAGCAATATTAGATCGTTGAAAGTAGAAATATTCTGAATAAGGCAGTCTGTATAATGTTGACATCTAATGCACTATTTTAGCACATTTACATCACTATATCATAAAATGAGCCGCTAAAAACGGCACAGAAACAAGTTGCACAAGGATTCCTGATCAAACCCTTATTTTGGGGGTACAATAATAAGGAATATCCTCGTGCAACTTGTCTCTGGGCCGTTTTAACCGCTCAAAGTATGAGATGATAATGTAAATGTGAGAATACAGTGTAGCAGACGTCAATATCATACAGATTGCCTTATCCAGAATATTTCCACTTGTAACGCAGTAATATTGCTTAGAATGCCTTTAACATAACAGATTGACAAGAATAGACCACTGGAAGAATAGCTGGCAACATAATGTTGTAATAGCTAAAAGTGGATCTGAATAAAGTCAAAGTCAAAGAAAAAAATAATTAACGTACTTCTATACAGTAAACGGTTAACATCTAATCTCAAAAGTTCCTGTCATCTATGGTGACGTCTAAGACATTAAGTAGACGCCAGATTGATGAAGTGGCTGCCCTCTTCCTTAAGTACATTGTACTTATATGTCTATTCTTTTATACATAAATACGGAAAGCAACTTCACGACGTCAATGTTGAAATGAAAATGAAATTGCATGCTAAAAAACGATTATGGCATCGTTGGAATCAAGCGCACAGTCTTTTACCGTTTCTAATCTACTAATGTTAAGAAACAAGCAATGCAATATCTTGTGCAGTTCAGATATACTAGCTTTCATTTCGATTTCGTGTTGATAACGTTGTCTGCTCTAGAAAATATGTGTCGTAGGTTATGTTGATGTAATTATATGGATGTCATCCGCGCGCATCAATTTTCGGCCGTTTCCAAAATGAAAAAAATAACCATGCCGGAAACCATTTAGAGCAGCTGTAAAATAAGCAAATATTATATGCCGTGAATTGTAAAAATAAATATCGGAAAACGATGCTAATGTCATTCAACAAGGTCAAAGAAGAAGTTAAAGAACAAAAATGACGAATCTATTGTTCGGTATACTATACTCAGTGTGCACAGTCATTTGTTCAAATTTCCTGACCACTTAGATGAATTAATGAAGGCAACTCTATTTTTTGTGAAACCTTTTGTTTTTATTCGCGCTCTCGCATTAGTTTTTGGATTCCCAGATGGTGTCATCCAAATAGTCAAATCAACATGGACTTACCGACGAGAACGTTTCCCCTTGGTACAATGATGTATGGACACCTGAATCTCAGTGTCACTCGCTATCGATACGTTTTGCAGCCAGGGATCCTTAGTGGAAATAAATCTGGATGAAATGTCTGGAACCCCGATACCTCTCAGCCACCTTAAGGTCTTCGAACATCAAAACTCCATTAGCTAAGGAGCGCTTCCGTGACCGCTGGCACAGGTCAAACATAGGAAACGTGCAGTGGTAAACGTCGGAAAGGTTGAAGGCCTCTTCAGTTAGTTTTATAGGAATATTGATCAATTTCTTATCCCGAAGCCCTTCAGGAGTGGTTTGAAAGTCATACCTTTAGAACGTCTTAACCCTCAAGCACCCGACCTTTTTTTGCGACTAAAATGACCGAGTGGGGTCCAAACGGACCCCAAAATGTTTTGTTCATAAAATCTCAGTACCATTTCTTATCCGCGATCATTGTATATACATTGCTTTGTCAATGTAAGAGGAAGATTTTGAGATGTTAAGGTGTTGCTAATTCCAACTCATTATCACAATTTATGCAAAAGTTCAGAAGGACCACGTTTTGCACTAAACCTATTCCGACCAGATAGGGGAATTTTGAGGCCCTCAGTAACATTTATGTCGCATAACTCATGAACGGCTAGAGCTAAAGCTACGAAACTTGGTAATTTGTCACAAAATATTGTTTGCAAAAGTTTTTGGTCAATAAAGTAAGTTTATCATTTTTTTTGGGTTGCCATGGCAACCATATTCTAACAGGCATATTTTTGCCAAAATTTGACAATTTCAATTTAAACAAGGTTTTCTTGGTAAACTACACCTGTTTTCTGACAACAATTAAATTTTATGAAATTCAATGTAATTTTCATGACTTAAAATTTATAATTTATGCTAATTTCCTGACGTCATTGGTCAAAATCCAAGATGGCTGCCCTGATTAGGCAAATGACGTCATAATGTCGTCACATTACATTTTGATGACACAGAAATTTTTGTGATGATTTAGGTTTACATTCTTATTATTGTCTGAAAGTTTGATAGTCATACTGTGAGTGGTTAAGGAGTTAGCCTCCAAAGTTTGCTTTAAAAACTGCAAATTTTTGCTGGGGTCCGTTTGGACCCCAGAGGGACTGAACACAAACTTTCTTTATAATTTTCACATTATTGTACTAATCTTTGCGAAAACTTAGGAGAAGGTAAAGGACATATTGACTGACAAATTCACGGAAGGATTTTTTCTTCAGATTAAAAATGTTCAAATGGCACTTCAAAATGTACGCCTGGGGTCCAAATGGACCCCACTCGGGTGTTTGAGGGTTAATACAAACTTAGTTGTCAAAATACTGCCGTACTGTCAGAAGTTTCATCTTATCTGATATTACTAAGTTAGATATTGAAATTGCACAGTTTATGTGTTATTACATTGATATTGATATCTTTGAAGTGCACAACCTCTATGACCTTCTGCCGGCATATCGTACTTTTCAAACATGTACAAATATCATATAGGTCAGTAGGTATGTGAGTTAGAGTTATTTTTGCAAGTATCAAACATAAACACTGTGGTCAGTGAATGAACTGACCACGCAAATGATCCATTTTTCTTGGAAAGACAAAATGGCTTTTGTAGTTGTCATTACCAAAAACCATTACGTATCTCTTGGCTTGACATTCAGTGCTTAACACCAGGCGTAGGAGGAAATGGCGCGAGTCAAACGACAAGAGATGTGGCAAAGTGCTGGCCGTCAGCGCTCGATCGACGTGACAGTGAAAAATGTTTCATACTTCTCGATTCAATTGCAATCAAACAACACGTGTATTTACCGGTAAATGAACTGACAAGATTGAAATGTTGCTATTAATTACAAACTCCTGGCGGTATGCCGGTAATACCAAACGTCGTCGCGTGCGTAGGAACTGACATATTGGGAGGAAACTTATTAATAGAAGAATTATTTATGTCGGGTTCCTATCTCCAGCTTGTGGAGAATGTATCACAACCCGCAGAACATGCAGTCTATAAAGCAGCCTCTCTCAAATGGCACTCCATACGTATTGGGAATACTGAATAAAGCTTTATAGTCCCCATATCGTCGCCGAGCCAGGACCTGAATGTAGAATCGCGTTAACATTGATAAGGCAGTGCAAAGATGAATGCTTCGGTGTGGACCTAGGCAGTTAGTTGTGGGTAATGTGGTTTGCAATCGCTGGAAAACGGTCATAACGAAGTAATATGACGGTTTTGATATGCGGCCTGTTATCGATCGGTTGTCTCCCATACATCGCGTGCCGGTGATGCGGTTGGGTATTAAGTTGGAAAAGCGTGTGGACGTACATGGCAAATCAGTTCGCCTAACGGTAAAGTGACGCCACCCAACGAAATCGGCACTACCTCTTTGTCAATTCTTTTAAAACGTTTTCCAACTTTTTTTTTTTAAATATCACTTCTCCATAGCTAGCAGCAGAAAAGCATTACGGTGATGAGTTGTTTTCTTCATGAACACTTTGATGATTGGGTATTAAAAGTTTGCAACCCCCCTGTTTGCCAACTTTGTTGGTACGGTCCGCAGAGGCCTGCAGGGCGTTACCGTGTGCCATAAAACAGCGGAATGATGCGATCAGGGGGGTATCGGGGAAAGATGTTTATACCGCCTGCAGCTCTCCCGGATTGGTAATTGTGCTTACCTACGGCGTCTTTCAGTACTAAACAAGTACAGCGTCTCCAATGATTTCAACAGTCTATACTCGAGCGATGCGAAGAATTCTTAATCAACTAAGTGCAACCGAAGAACGCGGTAAAGAGATCTCTTAAGCATCGTCAAGGTTCGCCAGGGAGTTCTGGATGATACTCATCAAACTGCAAAAGTGAGTAAACCAATACATTATCGGGTTTTATTATGAAACTCCTACGGCGCTGGACTATCGGGTAGAACTAAGGATCCAGAGAGGCTGGTGTATTCCCGTGGATGTCCTAACAAGAGCTGTCGGGTGGTAGCATCGTTCCCCGAGCGACGGAGAAGGAAAAATTGTCCCGTCCACTCGTCGACCAGAACCGGCATCAACCATGGGCTCCATTAGTAATTGAATCGTGTGGAGAGTCAATTCCTGTATCTTAATGACAGCCAAGACCCTTGCGACGCGCTTCAGCTGCTTTTAAAAGGCTTACAGTAGTAGTTTGGAACCCACACCTCGCGACAGCGCTCTGCCGAGATGGCCTCTGGACACGTTTTCCTCGCACTCAGCGTTGGTATATCAGCCGTTTTTCAAGGTAGGTAAAATCTTAGACTAGTACATGTTATCATATAACTAGAAGAACTCTTAACTCTACTTCCAAATCTGTCATTTAATCCATGTATTTAGCTTGCATGCCTTGCTTATTTCTTTTCAATCGCGTAACGGTGTTTTTTTTTTTCGAATTAGAATTTGCACGCCGACCTTACTGTCGTATAGATGTACAAAAGCCTGAAATCAAAAGTCACATTTTTAAATTATTCTGTACATGTATTCAAGCACAATGACAATATTGTGGACTTTAAGTGACCATTGGATTAATGTTTAAGCATGTTCTGTAGCACGAGATGTTGTTCTATACGACATATGCTTCTCTGTTCCGCCGCCCGTATCATAAGATACGATATCAGGGTGTGGCGATCACATGTGACACATTTCGGATGAGGGTGACATGCCCCAGCAGTATAAGGTCGTGACGGGAGACTCAATTTGATTTGTCGCGACCGTAAACCATTTGTGCCCGGGGCAAAACGCTTTAGCATCTGCAACAGAGAGGAAAGCAAACAGGCCAATGGTGGAAAAGGTCTCTGGGCAGTAGTAAAGCACGGGTTCACTCTATCTGGTTAGATGAGGTGCTCAGGCCATTGGCACCCTAGGGACAGTTTTACACGGTGAACCTCCAGCCACACCGCGACATCTCATACCAAATCTATTTATCAATGGACTGTGCATCTGATGATTGCTCCAGCATATGTGTTTGGATTCAATCAAGAACTGATCATTGCCATATACATGTTACCCAAGGACAAATTTCTGTCTAAAGGTTGACTAAATTGGTCTGCTATGTTACACAAAGACAGTCAACAGGACAGGAGCAGTCAGTTTAAAATGATGATTACGTTTTCTTGATGGGTATGGATTTAGTGTAAGCAACAAGTATTCTTTCTTAAAGGTTGAAGTAGAACAAAATTTTATGAATAACTTGAAGTAATATTTCTTGACTTCAAAAAGCTTTTGACAGAAATTTAACGAATGTTATGCGCTTAACATGTACGTATTGTAAAAATGTGGTTATTCCATGTTAGAAATACACGGGCTTTTAAAAGAGGACATTCACCTGGATAATTAGTATTCTAAACCAATAAAAGTTTGGGTGCGATGATTCATGTGTTAGCTCCACCCGGTATTAATGCCATCCTGGGGACTGGTACATTAGGATAAGCCGTTAGATTTGAAATTTCCTCGGGTAGAATCCATTCTTATCACGGCAGCTTTGCGACCTAAATCTGAGGAGTGAAAATGCATGTGCATGACGGAGGAGCTTAGCGTGAAGGGGTTCTCAGAGCTGTGTGAGTGAATTCTGATCGCGTTGCTAAAAGGGAGTGCATCCGAGGAGGAAAACAGATAGCACCGTGAATTTTTATTCCACGTGTACAAAAAAAGGAAATCCAAAAAAAGTGATTATAAGGAATTGACATCTATAAAAATGCATTAAACTTACAATTATGAATTACTTCAAATTTTTTGCTACAAATAGTATTCTTAGGTTCACAACCTTATTGTTTCTCCCTTCGACGATCTTGTAGCTGCCCTACCGCCTGCATTAAGACAAATATTTTTCTACTAAGATAAAAACGTGCCCTTGAGTGATGATTCACCATTTATATATGCCTAACCGTACGTTTTAAAGTTGTTTGCAATAATATTTTACACAAGAAGATTTCAGTGTCTTTTTATGTTGTAATATAAAAACGTTCCCAAACAACAACAATGTCTGAAAGTGCATCGAAGTGTATTTCATGAAAACACATTTTGTCACGGACGTGGTGAGAGATGAAAATTGATATCCTAATTTATTTGCGCACCGCACGTTCATATTTTCACATTTGTATGCCAGGTGGTCAGATGGAATATTGTTCTCGTGAGCATACACTGTCCATCAATACTTGATGCGTGGGGTACCTTGCAATCAACTAACGTAGTTGTGTAGATATCAGCGCCCTTCTTTCCCGGAAATGAGTTTCCCATCGATTTCTACCCCTCCAAAAAGACACGTGATCTTACGATCTCATTATAAACCTCGGAACCCAAGTTAAAATGTTACGACTGGGTCAATAATTTTCGCATCGGAGATCGGTTTCTAATCAGAGCCTGAACTTTAATTTCGTATCAAATATGTTATGGTGATGAAAACCGTAATGCAACATATTAGTTACTGTCGGTGACAGCGTGACACACCCAGACACGTAGGCGCGAGTTTAAATCATGCTTTCGTTTCACGTAGTTCTCACATCTACCATTCTATGTACACATTACTGTATGTGTGAATGTACTTACACAGTTTTACTTAGCTAATAAGACTCAATTCTTGTCAAATGTGATTTCATAATGATATTCTACTGTATTCGTTAGCAATTTGGCATGTAGTATACAATTTACAACTTCTGTTGTAATAAAAGAATTGGCGGAATGTCATAAAGAAAGCTCTTGGCGGCGCCCTTGATTAGAAGTTCGCGGATTCATCATTCCAGTCGGAAGGTTTAATTGTGCGTATTGCCGTTATTGAGATATGATAAAATTCTGGATTGAAAATTGATATTGCTTATCAGGCATGATACCGATCTAATCATGCTGGTCTACTGCTATGTAACTGCCATGGAAAAATTACGTCAAATCTTTATTAGATAGAATATGCACTGCAATTTTCAACAATGTCTACTTCCTAGTCGTCTTCAAGCCATCTTCAAGTACCTAATATATTTCCAATGTGCATTTTTACAAAAGTCTACTGGCAAAATCTCCTGGCTATGTGCCCATCTAAATATAGTATTCACGTATTGGTAATAAAACGTGAAATCGGTTCAGACAAGACTTAATCGTATATCAAGGTTACGGTAAGCTTGACTTACCGATAAGGCATACAAAAATGACATTTGTGACATCAACCCCCTCCCTATTCTACATGATATGTCACAGCGGATAACGGTATTGATAGAAAGCATACGTTGACAGCGACGATAAGTCAAGGGTCCCAAGTTACCGTTACTGTGAACATGAAATATTCATCTAACCCATGACAAAAAGTTCTACCTGTTGTTAAACATGAAAATTATGGAAATCAAATCTCCAGGCAGCTTCAGAAGAAGGGGTATGTCACCGAAAAGGTGAACATTGCGCCGTCTGACATATTCACATGGGGCTGAATAAGAGTAAACAAGATCAATAATAACCTACATGTACTCTGTAGGGTTTTCTGAATGCACAATACATTTGAAGTGGATGCGGAATCCATTTTTAATCAGGTTGTGTTCGTAGTACATTAAAATTCTGCAAAAAATGCTGACTTGTTCTCTGTGTCCAAAAAAACCTCCCCAGCGCTAGCTCCCCAGTGGCCATAAAGAATAATGCCAATTAATGTAAGCTATACATTTTTTTTCTGAATTTTCTTACTTTTCTTGCTTAATCGTCTTTCACCTTCTTGGTTATAGTCAACCTTTGTCTACTAATGGCTTTCTCGTAGTACATTAAAACACCAGTTTTAACGATGGCGAAATGTAAGAAATGAACTCTTCATCAGCGTTACTGCTTCGCTACTCTCACTGTACTTGTGGCGCCGGTGCAGTGCCGCTTCGGTGCCCTAAGTGCAATGAGAGTCCACCTTTAGTGATAACTTATTGTATGGTAAAGATGCACTCTCACCGGACGTGGGGCACGCTCGCAACATTGCTGCGTTCGTTCACTGCGTCAATGTTTTGTTATTTTCTCCGATTATTTTAAAATTCAGATATTGCGTAATACGTAAAAGTATGGCATAGAAGACGACAAAATACACAACAAGTAAGAAAATTCGTTCTTTATCACTGACATTGGTTGAGCATCCCAGCAATGCCGCAAGCGTGCCCCACGTCTGGTGAGGGTGCACCTTAACAACAGGAGCGTGTTATTCTTTAACCTATATGATGACAGACAAGTCAAATTCAGTCTTATTACAGCTTTTTTTTTAGTACATACAACAATTACAACAGTAACGAATCGTTTAATGGATTCCATTTAACAGCTTAACCGCTTCGCTGCTTTAGGTATAACTTTCCACAATGTTCGAACAAAATTATTGCCAATTTCTCGACGTTGACGAAAGAAGAAAAAGAAGAAAAGCTAAGCTGTAGATTTTGACGATAAAAAGTTCTTCCTAAAAACTATTTCCCTCGCATATGTTCCAATAACCATTGCTTGTCTCGCATATGTTCCGATGACCATTGCTTCTCTCGCATATGTTTCCATAACTAGTGCTTCTCTCGCATATGTTCCAATAACCATTGCTTCTCTCGCATATGTTTCAGTAACCATTGCTTCTCTCGCATATGTTTCAGTAACCATTGCACAGGATGGAATCCGGCTGACTCTTCCAACCAAGGTCAACGCCATCGTTGGTGCGGACGTGGTACTACCCGCCACGTACACAACAAACCAAATGGCTACGGTTACTCTGGTTCAATGGAGCAAGATCGACCCAAGAGATCCCACAAAGAGAAACCGAGCGTTATCTTATAACCCGGCTAAAGGCATCTGGAAAGCCATCGACAGTTATTCGGGTCGTGTGGAGTTGGAAGATCAGGCGTCCCTCAGGTTGGAGAGAACGAGCGCAAGGGATGCCGGGAAGTTCGTCTTGGAGGTCATGACGGATGACCTGCAGACGATGGAAGGGTCCGTGGAGCTGGTCATTCTGGGTAAGTACAGTGCAGATTATAGTGCCAGATAAAATCCTTGAAAATCTATTTTTCCTTGAAATTTTTGCCCCAATTTGGAGACTTTGGGGGTTAGAGAGAACAGTTAGGGTCTCAACTTGCTCAGTTTAGTTGGCGTGCGGATGGATTTTAGTTGTTGTGTCATACGGGTGGTATCATGAGAAAATTGGGGTCAAAGGCGAGGTTTCTTTCATAGAGCGAGGATTGTTTTCTTTCAATGGTTATAAAGATTACCCTAGGCCTTGTGAATATCTGGCGGAAACATTTTTTCTTCAGATTGAAATTGGGGTTGTACTTTCCTGAAGCCTTGTCTTAGTGTATGTTAGCATGCTTTCTTAGAGAGATCTGACTGTGGTGCCATACAGCCACAAAGTTTTCAAGAAAAGGGTATGTTATTTGTTATGAAAGAAATAATATAGGGAACGGCCCATATATTGTTTATACAAATATTGTATGGAAAACATGCACAAAGATAGTATATTCTTACTGCAATGAAAACAGAGGCAATGTTTTCTGTCTGAATATTATATATTCATTTGGATAATTGTCGAGAGTGAGAGAATGCGATGCGGAAGACTGGATAACCAGATACTGACAGGATGAGATAAAGGTTATTAGCTTGGCTCGGATTCAAATTTGGTTTCACAAACTGACAGGAAAATACAGATTTAAACAGAATCGCCGAGAAATTCTAAGTCCCATGCTATTAGGTCACATGTGGCCACTTTTATGTAGAACAGGCTAAAATCAATTCGCTTGGATGACATCCATAAAATTAAGTCAGTGTGGCCTAATGAATAAAAATAAAGAAAATTGCAAAAAGAAAGACATTTCACGCGGATATGACACACCATTGATGTCTCGTTTTGCTTTTTTAAGTTTTCTTTGCTATTGTATTTTGTTTGTGCTGCCTTACCTTTGTAGAGTACAATATATTCATACATTTCCTCTTTTAAGATACTTACAAAGGCAGTATTTCCTGCCTAAGACATATATTTACCATTTGACTTGATCCAGCATGACCCGTCATGGCAATCGAATCAACGTGTTAATCTGCCTAATGGAAAGACTAGGATTTATGGATTAGAATTAATTGGTCATTACTCACATCTGGCTTAGCAGGAAAACAAAGACGTCACGGAAAGAAAAATCCGGATTACCAAATATCACGCAGGTGGCATCGCATATTTATCATATTTAATCTGCTTATGGTGAACGAATATGCCCTTGGCACAATGTATATTTTGCAAATGAAAGTTTTATACTATGATATTACCATACCATAAAAGTGAGTAGCTCAGTGATCGTGAAAGATGTTCTTCGCCTGTTTTCCCCACAAGCGGCCAACGCACACAATAGTGGAAAATCGTATTACCGAACACAATGAATTAAAAGGTGGTCTCTTGTGAGACGGCGTTAGCCCTCCCATAAGAGTACCCCCACTCCTGATGCATTATTCACAATCTGTCGGTTTCGGTTGAGGCAACTGCGGTTGAGGGTATTCAGTATCCTGCACACAATGTGGAAAATAGATTGAGTTAGAAAACGAAATGGAAAATGGGATGTAGGATAATAGCCGCTAGAAGCTGATACACCGCTTTTCCATGAAATCGTTAGACGTCGTGGACATGACAGTTCATTGATCGGAAGGAAAAGCTGGTAACAGTTTGCAAGCCTAGTGAAACGTGTTTCAAGGATGACTCTGGCTATAATTCATTCTTCTATATGTGCATCTTTACATTTCTTTTCGTGACACTCTTTCAGCGTTGTTTATTCGTACCAGGCTGTACATGTCGTCTCTGGTTCGATTGTGTTGGATGAGAATATACATTTTTATAGGTGTACATAATGTTTAACACTACGTTCAATATATTATTGTCAGTAGAAGCGATCAAACAATGCGTACTGTTATTAACCTTAACGTGTAAACCGGGAAGAATGTAGTACACTGCATATTAGCTATAATTGTGCGAGACAATGCTTTTTCAATAAAGAAAGGAACAATCGCGACACATTTTATCCAAATTGTTTTCACAATGTTATCTTATACTATATTTTTTCCCTTGTTTCTGTTTTTTCCTCATTGAAAACATTTCTGTATGATGAAAAGTAATAAGAAATGAAAACAAATTGCGCAAAACAATGTTAAGGCATGCAAAACATTGTAACTCATGTGTATGTCCCTTTACAGTTCCTCCAAAGGTAGTGGTGGGGCCCTCCAAGATGTATGTCGTTACAAGGTCAAAAACAGTTACGCTTTCCTGTTCGGTAATGGACGGATATCCAAATATAACCTCTCTCATGTGGAAAAGAGGGAACGTCCCCATCGACACCTTACGTCTCAACGGGCCGAAATACTCCGGAGGAAATTTGGAGACGCCATCTTTAACAATACGCTACGTCGACCGGATGGATGCCGGGATATACGCATGCGTGGTTCGACATCCAGCATCAACAAAGGAGCTGAAGGCGAACCTGACGTTGCGGGTACTGTGTAAGTACGCCTAACCACATAACGTATGGTTATATCAACATCACTATCGGAAAGGAACAGGACTATCTATGTAGAGTATGGGCCATGTATGGGACTATTTTGGCGTGTCTTGTGCTTTATGCGCCAAGCCTCTTTGTGTTTTGACTTATAATACCTACCTACCTACTAGTCCCTTGACCATTTCATTGTTTATTCAAATACATAATTATGATACAATACAGGCATAGGAATTGAAAACTCGACTAACAGATAAGCAAATATCCTCATTAAAAATATCATCAAATAATTTCATTTGTAACTGGATTTAAGGTAGTATTCATTTAAACATCGTGAGGAATATAAACTATAAATTGACAAAGAGCAGGGTTGGCATCAAAGTTTTGATTCTGTGATTTGTCTATAGATCCAGCGTCTGTTACCAGAATGACTGAATCCTTCACTGCTTACTACGGTGAACACGTGACCCTACAGTGCATCGCAGAAGGTATCCCCATCCCAAACATCACATGGGCCAAAGATGGCGTCCAGCTGAAGTCTCGTTCATCAACTCTCGCGAGAAATCTTCGTCAAAGCACGTTGACCATAGGTGACGTCCGTTCGAATAACAGCGGGAGTTACAAGTGCACTGCTGTCAATAGTATAGGCGCGCCTGACACCAAGGCCTCCTTTATTACCACACAACGTAAGTGTATTCATTTTATTTCACCTGATTAACCTACCGAGCTGCTCTATTGGGGGTTCTTAAACGAAGTCTTAAACAAGAGTTAATTTTGTTTTCTACAAAAGGATTATCATACATTCATCATTTCGTTAAAAGTTTCATTTCGTTGTATTTTGTACTTAGTAGCTAATTACTCAAATTATTCTTTTCTGGAAGTGTTTATTACAATTTGACTTTGTTTACTTATTTGCTTTTTAGAATGGTTGTTCGTATCATACATAACAGGTAGTATACTCTTTTTAGACTTTTATACTCTGTACAAACTTAAGATAGATACATTATTATACACATGCAGACTTATAAAAACGTGCGTAATCGACTTTCAGTAGGATTGCAGCTTACTTAAGTACTTTTCTTACAAAACTGCAAATCTACATAAAATTATGAGATGTAAAATAAAATATCACAGAGTAAGCAGACAAAACAATTCGTCCATTGTTAATAGAATTTTCATCTAATAGTGACTAATTTTTAAAGATTAACACGTGTACCTCCAAATTTTCGATGGCTATTAGTTTATCTTGTTTACGGGGTAACCTAGTTCTCGCGGGAGTTGAGAGAACTAGATTGAGATCTAGACTAGCGTGGATCTTCGAGAATTTGGAAGTACGCGTGCTTACCTTAAAAAGACGTCACTGTTAGATGAAATTAACTATGCTCATACTTGACTAATGAATCTCTTTAATAACAACGGATTTTTCCATATACTTACAGCTCCTTACAAGGGTTTCAACATGCGAACGATAGCAATCGTGGTGGGAGTGACCGTGGGGCTCCTGTGGCTTGGCCTGTGCTGTTTCCTTGTTGTTTGCTACATGAGGAGGCGCCAGCACCAGGCAGAGAAGACTAAATTTGCCTTCTACTACAACATGGGGAGGAGGGACCCTTCAGACACAGATGGGCCACCCAAGGAAGTTCCAAAACTTCCAGGTATGAATACAAATTATAACAAACTCGTTTAACTGGTAAGTGCTGTGATCAGCAAGTAGTTTTCTTTATATGTTTGTTTGTTGTTGTTGTTTTTTGTTTGCTTGCTTGCATCTGTAGTTAAGTGATTATTCTATCGACAACATTTAAGGTATAAGTGGTGTAATAGGATACTTGGAGAATTGAAAATATGGTTTGACTGGTTGCTCACTCATAGCTATACCTACACAGTAATTTTTAGTTGGGCATACGTAGAGGCTATTGGTAGATGAGGTTCATTGCACAATGTAGTTTCCTTTTGTGTAGTTTCTGCTAGATTATTCTGTGGTGAACTGTAGGTGTTTGTCATGGTTATATCTAAACTTATTCTTTTGTCCTTCTTTTGCACAGAAAAGCCACGGAATCCCACACCAGTGAACACTGGCATCCGCACCATGCGGAAGTCAAAGAAAGGACAAGGTAAACGTACGTTGAATATCCGATTTTTCACATTCTTCCTTCATAGCAGCATTTCATTGCATCAAATGACGTCTAAATATCTTGATCCAAACAAACACCTGTGACCCAAATAAGAAACTTTCTGCTTTTAAAGACACCCTCTGCTTTATCTTGCATTTAATAGTCGTTTACGACTGTTAATCAATGAATGCTTATCTTCACATTGGCACGGTCTTTTCTATGCCAATTTGCACTTGGATTTATGTACATTAAAAAGAAAAATGAGCAACATAACTGGCTGCAGAGAGAAAACGACAAAACATTTGCATATAAACCGTCGGAATTTGGATGAAGGTCAGTTTATGGTCGATTTTTCTTGATTTCAATCACGATTACTCTGTCATTTAGAGAGAAGATACGCCCGCGTGCTGTACCCGTATCTGGCTATTGAAGAGAACGAGCTACAACTAGAGATAGGTGACGTCATCGAGGTGCTGGAGGGGGAAGATGGCGGCTGGTGCCTGGGTTACCTGAGGGGCAGGATAGGCCTGTTCCCCTCCAACTACGTCATGTTTCTCTCAGGCAACGACGGTAATCCTCATATATAAACATTTTCAAACTGCCGTATGTCTTTCTTTGCAGTCCATTATGATTGTGTTGAGTACCAGCTTAACGGCTTTCCAATCTTAGCTTTTGAAATCCTTGCTGTTTGTCACGTTCGACACCATATCATTTTCACGACTGCCTCATATTGAGACTGCCATGACAAATGACAAAGCTTTGTAACGACACCGAAGTCACCCTCCTTTCCAAACCATATAACGGCAGATGGCAGAACTAAAACTGTGTCAGATTGAAACAAATTTTGCTTTTCATTTGAGGAGTTTGTCTCAACACTTTAAGTATGTAGCTAGGATTCCTTTACAGATCTGCAATTGGACAAAACCTAATAATACTCAGAAAGACCACTTAAATGTTTTCGTTCGTGGTAAACTTTAACGATATTGGTTTTAAATTCTTAGGGACAGAAAATGATAAAATGAGCTGTGAATTCATCTTGATATGATGCATTTTTTGTTTACTCACAGTACGACCGGCAGTGGCTAGACAAGTTATTGAAGTAGAAGAGTCCGGCAAGAGAAGCATCTGAGAAAAAACGCATTTGACATCATCTTGAAGATATGAAACCACCAATTACATCGCATTTATCCGTCAATTGGGCATGAATATGAAGTCCGCCTGTTGGCCTGGCAATAGGGGTAGTTATTGGTTAAGAAAATCCAGGTACAGATACGTTCCAGGTCCACCAAAGAATCAGGTCTAAGTCCGGACCTGAACATGGACCTAATTATCTGTGAAAAATTGTGAATGGGTGATACTCAAAATAACGGTCCATTTCGCTACAAAGGATTGTGTTTGGTGGAGTATCCGACGTCCACTGGCGTCCGATTTTTTTGGACCGGTCCAAGAAGAGAAAAACGGTTTTGTATCGGTATCCACCCCTACCTGGCAACGTACATGTACGCTCCCCCAAGTCGTGTATATGCAGTGCCTAGTACATGATCCAGTGTAGTTTGGTAACCACAATGAATGTGAAAAGGAAAAGAGAAGGAGAGTCACAAACTTTTTTAGAGCTCTAGAAGCCTTATGTAAAAAAAAAGGACATACTGACGATCTATAGAGCCGACGTACTAATAATAGTCTCCTTTTCACCTTAATGATACTACCTGTAACTTGGTCTAGATCTCTACCCATATTTTTTACATAATATTCTTGCGCCATTATCTAATTCAGAAGTAATGCTCTATACCAAACATATGTCCGTTATTAATTATGAAAGTTCTGTATGTAACATCTTGAACAAAGTTTTTATGTTGCATATCAAAGATATTTAACCTCTTATAAAGCATTGTGGAACGCTTAGAACAGTGCGAGTCGGTGATTTATGATTTAATGTCGGAGAAAGTCAGAGCTTGAAAATGGCTTTGTATATAGTGCCCTCCCATCCCACAAAATATAATAACCGACAACATTAATAGTTTCCCTACTTGGCTAGTGCCCTTCTGGAGACATATAGTATAGTCGTAGAAACCGCTAGGAGCAAATGGTCTTCATGTAGTACTGTAACAATTCACATGTACAATATGGCCTTGTCGCCGGACAATAGTATAACGATAAGTCATAGCTACCTGTATGTGTATGGCTATGCTACGTAACAGCAGTGCTTGTCTATAATGCCTCAGCTATTGCGCAGTGTTATATGTATGGTTTGTCCTGAAATTGTTCAACACATTTTTGAATAAATGTTTGTAAGTATGCATTTCTATTTCCTTTTATATTTCAAAACATCTTTTATTTCAAAGTCATGAAGGTGGTGGCACCAACAACGTTTTACAGCAACAGCGAAGAAAACCTCAGTGTCTACACCTGCCACTTACTTTGGCTTTGAAAGCAGTCCAAACGCGATGGGGTTTATGGTAGTGATGCCTTCTTAAGTCCACCAAATCTTACCACATTAAAGAAGTGGCATTTTCACGGGCACGCGAGTACCGACGTCCTACCGGAGCCTTGCTTAGGATTGGCGCCACCTCCTGAAAGACAGCAGTTATCCGGAAAATCCTCATGTACCGCCCCCAAGGCCCGTGATCTTGTAAGGCGTCCGGGAAATCTCCCTGAGAAGAATAGTTAGAGTATTGCTCACGTCAGTACTTAGGACAGCTCTACTCGTTCAGAGAGTGTGACAAAATTAACCAATTGTTCATGAGGCCTGATAACAAGTTTCATAATTCTTACTCTCAAAAAGGGCAAGCAGTCATTTCCATGTTCAGCACTTCTCCCGAGATATTGTAAAATTTGTTTTATGTACATCTGCTTCATGTGAAAAAAAAACACTTTAAAACGCCGCCTGGCGAACGAACCTCTCACAGCATGCTGTAGTTTCTGGATCCAGCTGCATGGTTAATGTTCAATTATAACGTACGTTATGCAGGCAAGGATTATCAAGCGAGCAAACATTAAAGAAGTTACGCTGGTTTATTTTATAATCTTCATCACTGATATTTTCTACATTTTATATTTGTACACGTAGGCAGGTGTATGAATGCAGTGTTTTCTCTTTCCGCCAGATGTCTCTTCCAAAATATGGGCTGCCGCCACCGAAGTCTACCATCTTAGCAATGAATATTGATGATGCCGTCTTGTTTTTTTTTAATTCTTAGCATTTATGTTTTTGTTAACACTCACAAGAGAACGTTGATATAGTACACATGTACATTGAAGCAGATTAGAGAAAAAAATTAACATCATTTCACACAGTTTCTATTACCTTGTATTAATATCATGCAGCTATAACAATAACTTTCGTATCACATTATCATCATGTTAATATACATATAAAGTTTATCTTTTTTCGCCTGTAATGTGCGGTTATCTCACTTGGAACCCAAATGACTATCCTACGGGCGTGTTTCCATCAAAACGACCCAACGGTGGTGTTAAAATTCAAATAGCACCGATAACTGCACATCATATCCATAAATTTTCTCCATAAATCTGAATGTAGATATGATACATAAAAGCTGGGTATGATCTCATTTTGTAGTCTCAGCTTTTTGTTATTGAAATATTCTTCAACCTATATTATTTTTCAATATTCAGTTAAAACCTACGATTTTACAACTTTCGTTTTGTACCATGCCAGACGCCATTGCAGTATGTATGGACCATGACCATCGATTAAAAGATATCATGCTTATTTTATTTTGGAGGCTTTCACATGGTGTGAATTAGGTCAGGTTTTGATCAGCGTTTTGGAATACCAAAAGGACGGAACCGTGACATGATCTATGAGCCAAGCACAAACTTTGAGTGATATCTGTCCTAGTCTTGTATCCAATCCAAAGACAGGGTTTTACAACGAAAACACTGACCCCCTCCCCCCCCCCCTCCTTCTCATAGTACAATACACAGTACAAACGCGTTTCCATTTGCAAAAATGAGAAGCATGCTCATTCCTTTACGTTCTGTGTGTTTGGTTGTACGTCCTTTATGTCATGATTTTCGTTCTCCAAAACCTATCCGGCCAAGGACTGGGTTTGAATTGCTAGTGTACCATTACCAGGGCTCTAGCCTAATTGTTTTCTTTGAAGTCTCTTTGCCAACAGTTGCCATGAACACTTTAGAGAGAGACAAGCATGCGGTATTTTCTGCTAGAGACCCCAATCTAAACACAGTTCATTCCTAATATCCCGGTATACGTCCGAACACATTCCTAACCGATGAACGCCGGCCGTTCATATTCTGATGGTTTATTTGATGGAGTGCCTTTCAAAGGCTAATTCCCTTGTCGGTTAGGGGTTGTCAACTTTGATAAATTCTTTAGTCCTGCGGGCACAGACAACCCCCTTTCGTGATCTGTCGTGCCATGCGAGATTACATCTAGGAGAGTGGTTGCGGGCACCCAGCAGCATGTAACTTCGCGATAACATCATGTATTGCAGCAACGGGCTCTGAATAAGGTTGGATGTTGTGAACTGCGAACCAGCTTCCCTTGGGTGAATTCAGCCTCCGTTCTTTAACCCTATTCAGACCGGGCTTTTTTGGTCATCCCTGGACGGGGAGGGGGCTTTTGATGCCCTCCACTTCTAAGTCCTCTAACTCTTGAACGACGTGCCGTAGAGCCACTAAATTTTCAGGACATAATATCGACATAATATCTGACAAGTATTTGACGTTTGACGTTACGTTGACGTAAGATGACGTCATCAATTTGATTATATTGGCCAGACCCATGAAAAAAGGGTATTCTCAGAAAACTTCAAGTTATACTACAAAAATGTAACAACAAGTGCAGATAACAGAATAATTATGTTTATTACGACTTGTATTGCCAAAATCAAAATCGATGACGTCATAATGACGTCATAAAATGACGTCATGCACATCTAAGATACGAGTTACGCTCCGCCATATTATATCCACCACCTTTAATTTTTAAAACTATTTTTTTGCAACAAATAATCACAAAGGGCAATGGAAATAGACTAAATTCATTCATTTAGATGTTTATTGATGAAAAAATACCATGTAGCTACAAATTTTGAGGGACAATTAGCTTGTTATTTTTGATCTGGCCATACGGTCCGCCATCTTGGATTTTGGGCTGATGACATCATCAAATTAGCATAATGTATGCATATATAAGTATGAAACATATGCTAAATAATATAAGATTTTATCTATGTAACAAAATTGCAGTAATATAGCAAATAAATGTGAAAAATACATTGTTAGAACCAAAAATAGTGATTTTTGGCAAAACTGCCTGTCAGCAAACGGTTGCCATGGCAACACGAAAAAATGGAAAATTTGTCAAACTTCGCAAAATTGTTGCCAACAATATTTTAGGAAAACTCACCAAATTTGGTGGCTTTAGCGTTAGGCGTTCTGGCGTTATAGGGCATCGAAGTTGGCGCGGGCCTCAAAAGCCCCCCCCCCCCCCCGGTCTGAATAGGGTTAACACGATACCGGTAACGATGGTCTTAACGCATAGTGTTTAACGAAAGTGGATCACTATAGTCCACTGGAACATACTTGCACATGCTATACGATAACATCATGTATTGCAGCAACGGGCTCTAAAATAAGGTTGGATGTTGTCAACGTATCCACTGCGAACAAGCTTCCCTTGGGTGAATTCAGCCTCAGTTTTTAACACGATACCGGTAACGATGGTCTTAACGCAAAGTGATTCACGAAAGTAGATCACTATAGTTCACTGCAGCATACTTGTTCATGCTCTACGATAACATCATGTATTGCAGCAACATGCTCTGAATAAGGTTGGATGTTGTCAACGTATTCACTGCGTACAAGCTTCCCTTGGGTAAATTCAACCTCCGTTCTTTAACACGATAACGGTAACGATGGTCTTAACGCATAGTGTTTCATGATAGAAGATCGCTATAGTCCACTGAAACATACTTGTTCATGCTCTACGATAACATTATGTATTGCAGCAACATGCTCTGAATAAGGTTGGATGTTGTCAACGTATTCACTGCGAACCAGCTTCCCTTGGGTGAATTCAACCTCAGGCTTTTAACACGATACCGGTAACGATGGTCTTAACGCATAGTGTTTCACGAAAATAGATCACTATAGTCCACTGAAACATACTTGTTCACGCTCTACGATAGCATCATGTATTGTGGCAACGGGCTCTGAATAAGGTTGAATGTTGTCAACGTATTCACTGCGAACAAACTTCCCTTGGGTGAATTCACCCTCCGTTCTTTAACACGATATGTCCGTAACGATGGTCTTAACACACAGTGTTTCACAAGATCAGTACAGGCCACTGAAAAATAACACTACATGCTCCACGATAACCTCATGTATTGCTGCAACGGGCTCTGAATAAGGTTGGATGTTGTCAACGTATTCACTGTGAACAAGCTTCCCTTGGGTGAATTCAACCTCCATTCTTTAACACGATATACCGGTAACGATGGTCTTAACGTACAGCGTTTCACGCTTGTATCAGTAGTCCATTGAAACATACTTGTTCATGCTCCATGATAACATCGTGTATAACAGCAACGGGCTAACGATAAGGTTGGATGTTGTCAACGTATTCACTGCGAACACGCTTCCTTTGGGTGAATTCAACCTCCGTTCTTTAACACGATACCGGTAACGATGGTCTTAACGCATAGTGATTCACAAAGGAAGATCACTATAGTCCACTGAAACATACTTGTTCATGCTCTACGATAACATCATGTATTGCAGCAACGGGCTCTGAATAAGGTTGGATGTTGTGAACGTATTCACTGTGAACAAGCTTCCCTTGGGTGAATTCACCCTCCGTTCTTTAACACGATACCGGTAACGATGGTCTTAACGCATAGTGTTTCATGAAAGAAGATCGCTATAGTCCACCGAAACATACTTGTTCATGCTCTACGATAACATCATGTATTGCAGCAACGGGTTCTGAATAAGGTTGAATGTTGTCAGCGTATTCACTGTGAACAAGCTTCCCTTGGGTGAATTCACCCTCCATTCTTTAACACGATATATATACCCGTAACGATGGTCTTAACGCATAGTGTTTCACGAGATGGTATCAGTAGTCCACTGAAACACGCATTGCTCCGGGGGCATTCATGATGAGGAAGACCGTGATAATAGCTTTACTTGCCGGCGCCTTGCAGTGACCTCATTGGGAGGAAAGGTGCCTGAAGGATTAAACACAGGCTTTTGTCAAGTTACGGGTCACACCATGACCTAGCTGGCGGGGTAGCTGTCAGTCATGCCATTAAGACTCTAGGTGTAAATAGTGTAGCCCATTTGGGCGAGAGTTGACTACTCCTAAGGGAGTACAGGCATGGTGTACGTGAAAATGCTTCTTGAAAAGTGTCGCGTGTTCCATTTGCAGTGCATTTAGAATATTGTTGCCAAAGCACGCGGGTACGAGGGAGGTCAAACGCAACATGTATCAGGATCAGTAAGTACGTCTGATGTACCAAGCTTTTAAGACACCAAACTGACTTAAGATGCTCCATCTAGACTGATGGTAATGCTTTTAGCTCGAAGGATTTTAAAGTTGTGATGAGAATTGTGACTTGAAGATATGTTTTTCGGATAACGGAGAGCGAGTTATGGACGAACTCAGGCACAAGCCATTACTTGGGCACCATTTGATAGTTTGATTGAATCCTTCCTTCGAGAAAAACTCTATGTTAAAAGCAGTTAAGCTCACTCAAGGTACGAACTATTACTTATACGTGAGAGACATTACGTGAAGTATGTCTTATTGTATAAACCACATGGGAGTTTGGTGATACTTGCTTTGGAGAATACACGCTGCTGACCATTTTTATCCATTCACTCGCATACACAGCCTTAAACCTAGCAGGCAACATCTAAAAAAATCCGTTGATTGTTCGTAGCACGATCAAATGGGGTCATTTTGACATGACAGCTGAACTGTCTTCAACATGCCTATATTCAGACCATATCCAGGGGGTGATATCCAAGTCTATTCTTTAACTAGAAAGGTAATATTTGCAAGCAAATACAGAATGTTACCTTCACATGTTGTAGTCTAACACTGGCAACTGTTTTGTTCATTCTTATTTGAACAAATTTCTAAATGTAGTGACCCGAGCCCCCCTAGATCTGACATTTGCTACATTATGTAACCGAACACCACATGGTGCCTGCTACTTTACCGGTTACCATGGTGACAGCCGTCTGGTCCAGGTCGTTGACCTTATTTGTGCGGAGAAGAAGAAGAAACAAACCAAAATAATATGTTCCCTTCTGTGACGGTAACATAATAAAGTCAGAAAAAGCGGGTATGTCGTAAAATTGTGAGTAAGAACCTTGATGTCTGACATTTAAACACTCTGCAAGCAAACGGCCTATTGTATGATACTGGAGAAATTATATTTAGAATACTTCTTTTTCGTTTTGGGTGTTGTAAAATAAAAACTATGACATTACAAAAGATCATTTTATTTGCCTAAACCATAAATACGCAATGGTTCTCAGGGGCTACATGTAAAACGGTGTTAACGTTAGATCATTATGATATCTGTGTACACAACTTTGCAAATCTCGTTGATTGTTGTTCTTGCTTATCCCTATGCCATTCAGAGAGCTTAATCTACATTTATATCAATCTATTTCGTATCTACATAATTTCAATTTTGCACAATGTTTACACTGCTACGATATCTGAGATAAAACTTTATAATTTATCACCCAGATTTATTCTAATTTTATTATCTAATTACCAGGTGTCTGCTCTCGCTGTGCTGACGCCACGCTCTGTTTATTTTACGGGAGCGATGAAAAATTAGATCTTTGGCCCACCCCCCAAATTGTGGTTAACCTCCGGGTGTTCAGTATTCTGAGCTTGTTCCGTCACTACCCCACCCCCTAACCTCTGCGTGAGCAGTTCGATTTTCATCACCCAAACTCATACTACAACTGAACTTTGACTTTTAGAGCACAACATTATCACGTTATTACTTCCTGAAAATAAATCGATAGCCTATGTTTTTATAAGAAGTGATCGCAGATAAAAGTTTTCATGTTTATAGCACTTTTGTTAAGGGTCTTCTCGTACATCGAACGATTGTCGTACGATTGCAAACAGTAAATTCTTGGGAAAATCTTGTCTGTTTAGTACATAAAATGCATTCGTGAATAGTTTTATTTAGTTGGTGTGTCCCTGAGAATAGAACATTGGTTGTGAAAAAAAAAGAGTCTCTTTATTCAATGAAATTCGTTGTAATCAAAATGTACGTCTAAATGCATTGTTAGTGGTTTGTTCTATCACAGCCTGCCTGAAAATTCTATGAAAGATAACCGTATACGACGGACTACGACAACATTACGATCGCACCGTAAGCCAAAGGTGTCAAACATCTAGGCTGTGCTGTTCTCATCTGCCCATTAGAAGGATCGATGGTAGCTTTGCTGCGTTGGTAGATTTACAATGCTCTCTGATTCTTTGCAACTTCATTAGGTTGAATCCATCTACATTAAAACTTCCGGCCGACTAAGAGTGCAGATTTTAAATTAAAAGCTTTCTTGTACTTTATTTTTACCCAGCCGAGGTAAGCACAGATCACAAAAAGATAATACAAACACATGTAGGTAAGATTATCGTGTTCTAACATATAAGTTCGGCTTCTTCTTGCTTCTCGGTTATGGTGAAAATGCGCACGATTGTATGAGGTTAGCTATAGAATATTGATAGCGCCACCGTGCGATTGTATATGGCCATACTTTTGCTTCACACGCCCTGTCATTTTGTTGCCTTTATCTCGCGTCTTCGTCCGCCAGGTCTTCATGGCGAAACTATCGACAGAGACGTATTTTACGACACTTTTACGACAACGCCTGCCTACCTCCTAAAGCTAAGGAATCGTAAACACGCTCAGCAGTCCACCAAAGCTGAAAATATAGTCTACTCGGCAAGTGTACCTATCTCACTACACTCGTAGCACCGGTGAGGCACTGTGGGGTTTGAAAGATATTCAATGAGTTTCAGAGATTAATGAAAATGAAGTTAATTGAAAAAAAATTATTCCTTTTTGTTCATTTCATTCTCTTCTAATATTTTCTTAGGCCACAGCAAGTAAATTTTATGGATGATATCCTCTGCAGACTGCAAAAAATAGTGAGATAGGGCGAAAAAAAACAAGATGGGTGAAAAAAAACAAGATGGCTACATTTTCAAAAATAGGCACCATAAAGTTGTGATGACTGTTGTAAAAAGAATTAAAGGGACAAAACATGGTATCAGAGCCATCAAGGCATTCATTCCTGTATTTAAGACATGTACTGGTGTGGTAAAAGTGACATTAGTGTGGTAGACTGGCATCACCAACAAAGGTAAACGCACTCATAGCTTCCATATTGATGTCACATTTACAACTATCCAATAAGTTTCATTTCTACAATTACAGTCCTGGGTACCTCGCAAGTGTCACTTCTACAGGCACAATTATTAGGATACAACACAATAAATTTGTTAATTTTGATAATTTATCGTCATGTTGACCATCCCTACAGAAGAAAAAATTCTTGTTTTTTTTCTGAAATCAGGCGAAAATTAATGCGCGCGCTGATGTCATCCATAAAATTTACTTGCTGTTGCCTTATAACGTATATGTAAATCATTAGGAATCGTTGAAGGCAACTCAACAGTGCTGCAGTCAAGAAACCCCGCAGTGCCGCACAGGTGCCCCAAGTGCAGTGAGATACCACCTTTACCGCATACCACCTCCATGTCAGGTATGTGATTCCATAACAACTTACAAACTTGGTGATGTATACAATGCCAGCTATATTGATATAGACGAATATATTAATATATATTTTTATTCACAACTATTCTCTCTTGACTGATTCTTTTATAGAGCTATGGGTGTGGATCTGTTTGGATTGTCAAAGGAATTATTAGGTACCGGAATGGTCCACAAAATAAAATCCCATATACACAAATAACGTACATTACGTCTGAAGGTAAAACTGCCAAGTGAAAATGAGATATCACCGGGAATAACTCAGCTCGGAATCATCAGTCGTTTAAAGGCACTCTTTTGTGTGAGAGATCGTAAAAACTAGTGGTGGTACGGAGGAATCTTCAGACACTAAACAGTGATATGTATCAGCACCACGAAAAAAACATGTCACTGCATGAATAGTGCTCTAACATCCTATTATGGTATGCATAGTCAATACATATATGTCTGACCCAGCAGTTCGTATGGTTGTTCCACACCGGTTCGTTTCTATAGCCAGAAAATTGCCTTCGGAAATCTATGGCACAGTGGAACAGGCCGGTGATTTCGGCGCGAAGCAAAGGGCTCCCGCGAGCCGGGGAAAATGGGTTCCTATCTGGGCTAATCCATGAGTCAAATGACATTTAAACTACAAGCCATTATATCTACATGTTTCAAGCGTCCAGTTATACAACACTTAGAAGCATTCCATCTCTGTGGAACACAAACTATATGCTGTCCTTCTACACTTGGAATCTGCAGTAAGTATCTTTGTATTTTTGTACATTTTCAGTTCGTAACGGTTGAGCAGCTACAAGCAGTCGTTAGCGGTGAGGTTCATTAGTATGCCAACACACACGCCAACGCTTAGGAAAAAATCTTTAGCATTTTCTATGTAATCACTTGATCACGGTTACCGCGCGCTACATTATAATTATACAGGGGCGCCTGGAGTGTGTCCTTTTCAAAAGACGCGGATGATTTGTACTTCATTCTGTTCTCCTCCGCACATCGATAACTCACAGAGACACCTGTCCTGTTGTGATGTTTCCGTATCAGTAGCTTCCTTTGGCAATGAACATGTATAGACTCGCGTTTTATGGCCTAGACGTCACTGGAGATGAAAGGGGTGGAAAGGTCGCACGGATGTCTATGGAGGACATTTCTTGTTAGACGATGGATGAGGGGGACATTGAGCGTAAAATATTCATTCTGGCAGAAGTTGTGTTTTCGTTATATACATTTTAATCCAAGTAACAACATTTATGTATATCTAAGATCGAAATATTGACAATATTCTCATAAGTCATATTTTCCCCTTTTTTTCATATGACGAACATTAAGATTTTGTGAAATGGTATGAAGATGCAGAAATATTGTAAACGATGGATTGAAGGACATGCTGAAAGGTATATATTTTGGTGCACAGGGCAATACTAGCCAATCTTTAAATAAAGGGAAAAAAAGTCACAAATTGTATAGAAAAGTAAATTTCTGCGTATAGAATTTACACATTTGGAAGGACCCTTTAGTTACGTGACTCATGGAAAGATTGTAAGGAGTCCAAAGAGCATCTTAACAGGATGAAATGTGCAAGGCACAATCAATATAGAAACCTGCTTCTTCAACTTCACTGATTGAAGAGTCTAAGATTTACGGAATATTACTCAAACACCCTTGAAGCCATCGATGGCTCACTTGTCAAACTTTTCGAAGAAGCCAGTTTGAATATCATGAGTGCTTTGGTGCGAGAAAACCACTTTGGAATGCCTTTCAAGCTGCTTGAATGAAACGACTCCCTCCCTGAGATGTGTGATTCATCACTGCTACAAGATAAGGCAGAAGGGTGTCGGGGCCGTCTGGTAAAAGGAAATTGGCATTCAGAGATTAGATATTTCTCCTTAGCACCCGTCTCTCTATCTTGTATACACCAGGCTTGTTTCCCCCCTTTTTACGAGCCGTTTAAATATTCAAAGCGGCCCACATTGCCGACAGGTAATAAACCCTTTCCAGTTCCTATTTGCTTATCGATGGTGTTTTTACGACACCTTGCCAACCCGAAGTTTGTCATTATTTCTACGTCGCTCAGCCTTACATAACTGTAGAATACAATTGTAAGGAGGGATAACTATACGGCAAGAAATGATGTACGGCGACAAAGTTTCTAATACGTTATGATACATGTATTCTAATTTCTCATAAATACACACATTATCTAGCTTAGGTGAATATTGTATTATTGATTTCGCGTCTTAATGTTAGCCATAAACTCTTGTATTTGCAGTCATTAGCAAAGTGCCCCTGACAAATGGTACCTTTGAAGTTAATTGTTATAGGTACGCGACCGACATACAAATTCCTTTTATCTCTACCATAAAGATCAATTAATAAAGATAAGGAATACAATTAATTAAATTTTCGACGTTCTGCCAAAACACATTCATTACAATAAGACGAATAAATATTCAACTATGATAATAAATGAGAAATACATACTTATTTATCACATTCAAGTTCGATTTATTTTCATGACACATCATTATATATTCTTATCTTTACCCGCAGGCGCTCAATACGCATCAAGAGGCATCCATTGATGGGGAAATATAAATAATTTTATCTCGTTATGCATCAACCATATCTTAAGCTGGTGCCACAAAAGCTTGCCAGCCACATCATCCTTATGGCATTACCGCGGGTTTAGTTTCACTGAGACTTTGGGCGTCTGATTGACAAGCGTGTTTGGCCATGGATGATGTTAAATAGTTCCAATCGATGTTCAACGCACACGTACGCCTGGCCCTGCTGTCATTTCCCGGTCTTAACGCGCTAATTAATCGGATAATACGTACGGATGGGGATGACGGATCGCCGCATGGCGGAGAAGTGCCACTGGGCGTTGCCATCTCCACATAACGGAGCGCTCTTCTCGCGCGCATAGTTGAAGGTGATGGAGTGTCCCAGGATACAAAATGCGCATAAATGCGTATGCTATTAGGTCGTAACGCGTTATTGAATACAACTGGTGGCTGAGTAAGGAGCGCAGAAGAAGGTACTTACGCGCTACAGTTTGCTTCATAACGAGGAAGCTTCCGTTGGGGGCTGTTGGGTACTGAGCTCTTCTCGGGGCTTACTGAGCAGATCCCTGGGTGGAAACAACCACGTACGGAACAATGCACGTCGTTTGGGCTTCAGCAACGCTGCTTTCCTTCTTGTTGTCATTGCAAGGTAAGTATCACTTCGTGTCCTGTTATTTTCCATCACACAGCTGTGTCACAGAGGGCTAAAACATTTTCTCATTTACCGTGTCTTCCTGTTCTTTTGTTAGGTCAAACGGTAATTATTGTCAATCCCCTCATAGCTAGGAGTTAAACCGTCAAAGCAAAAGCGATCTGGGTATATATCCCTTGCAAACAGTTCTTGATCGTTCATTAGTTTAATTTGTATTTGTAGAATCATTTCTGATTTCCAATTTGGAAGTAGATTGTTCCCCATTTGCAAGCGTACGGACGGTGAGAGTGTGACTAATATGTCAAAAGATGCGGGCGTACATGGCCATTGTTGCGGTCCGTTTCGGTTAGCCCGTCAAACGATGCGGTTGGCTAATCTTCTACAACACACACGGTCTGTGGAAAACCGTCTTAATTACACAGACAAAGCGGTGGACCATTTCACCATCCATCTCAAAGCAGAACCAGGACTTTCTCAAAATGGACTTCATCCTTTTAGATTGCTGCCCAGGCGGCGCTGACGATAGAGCTGTTATCTCCGACAGAGTACAAATTATGATGTTGTAACCGAGCAGGCTGCCGGGCCAAGATACGAGCTCCTTTATCACGGCATTTTCTTAACATTACGGCTTTACATCTCTATATCGCACCTCCCTATTCCTATACAACATTACACTGTGTGTTGTAAATTTTGTGTTGACAATTCCCTGAGCCAGCGTTTCGTAAGGCTTACTGTGGGCGCTCGGTGTTATTGTAGGAGCAATTCCGTTTTGATTATTGATGCCTTTCCTCGACACATCGGGTGTTAACGCTCCTAAATGGACATTGATGTATTTCCTGGAAGTCACTGTCCGGGAATCTAAATTCGACCCGAGATCGATTTCCCAAACGAACATTTTCCAAAGAAAAGCGGAAATTTACAGGTCCAAAGTAGCAGGAAGAGAATAATTTTCTGTGTCTCTTTCTTATGAATAATTCATGAAAGAACAGCAAGAGTGAGACCTCCTGTTGACACATCGCAGTGGTACACACGCTATGAAGAAAGGAAATTCATCTATTAAACCCCCGTAAAGAGCACGTGGGATTTGTTGACAACCTTTGAACGGTTGTCCCTTTTCAAGTTGCTTTATCTCTGGTAGGACAGCCAGTCCACCGCCCGCAGTCCGTAGCTAACAGACAAGCGATAAGAAAGAGAGCTTTGAAATAACCGTTATTAACGCCATGGACTGCAACTGCTTTTCTTGTTAGAAGTGATAAAAGAAAGACAACATTATCTGGCTTCGAGGGCCCGGGATATAATCGAAAATGCACAAATCGGTGCCGGTAGCGAAGCTTTACGACGGTTGGTTATCATCTTCGGATATCCATACCGGACTCCGAAGTTACCGGAGGGGGCAGAATGATGGACAAAGATGTGGTTCGTCGGCTACTTGTAAAGGCAGATCGCTAAAGATTAATGTTTTCGTGTCCAATCGGAGTTAAGATCCTTAGGGCAAGAAAACATACAGAGTAGAAGGGCGCATCAATAAAATGGTAACCGGGAGAACAGATAAGGAAAGGTTGTTTGAAATATAGAAAATGCAACTGTAGAATCAATACGCAAGTATAGAATCCCATCCATGATTCAGTTCAAAGTATTAGTCTTCTATTTTTCAACATGTTGGAGTGTTTTTGCGACTTTCTATCCACATTGATATCTCTGAGCGTGTGATAGTTAGGATTCTACACGAGCCTTTGAACACCGAATGGTAAAATAAAGAACCCCGGCATGTTAAACTAAAGGAAGCTACTAGAAGTAATTAGGGTGGATGTTAGATGGGGCAACCGCTTTATTACTGTGCTGTTAACCTAGTTTACACCACATTATCCTAAAAACTATGTCCTGTCATCATGAAATATGCAAGGCAATTCATCGGGCCTGCCTATATATTGATTCGGCTTGGCCAGTCTATTTTAAGGGTTTTATCCGAGGAAATCTATCCTAGATGAAACAGCGGTTGTTACGGACTTACCCCTCCCCTTACAAATCGATTAGCCTATTTCGTTCTGAAAGGATGCTTTACGAGGATACGGGCGGATGGGTTTTTCCTGCAAATTTTCATCCCGTGCAATCATTGGGCAATCGGGTACTCAAGACTGGCCCAAAATGGATCAGTAACTACTGTTAAGGAATGGTAACGAGAGGTAGAACTGGTGATAAGGGAAAGCGCACTTTGAAGCAATGTTTCCTGGTATTGAGTTAAATTCCAGGATTGTGCATTCCCGGAAGATGCTATAGACTCTGGAGTTAGGATATTGGCGGAACAGATGGTAGACTATACATCAACAGCAAAAAAAAATGTTTTAAGACATGACATCTCCTGCCGTCCCGTCGCAGTTTTTGGAAGCAATATTTCCTAGTATTGAGTTAAATTCCATGATTGTGCATTCCCGGAAGATGCTATAGACTCTGGAGTTAGCATCCTGGCGGAACAGATGGTAGACTATGCATCAACGGCAAACAAAGTTTTAAGACATGACATCTCCTGCCGTACCGTCGCGACGCAACGTAACCTGCCTGGGACCCCCTGGTGGGAATAGATCTAATGCTTCTGAAATTAAAACATCCATTAAGCGCAACAAACAACTAATGGATTTGAGAAACCAAAACTGACAATCAGGATTAGAGCCCCTTTTCAACTAGAGGCTTCGACTGTTGAGCGAGCGCTAAGCAACCAAACATTTAACAGATATATAGCACAAAGAATTTTATTGATACGGAATAATTTTATACGTTTTGTTTCCTGAACTCATGAGTTTTGTTTTAGATCTTGCATCCTATTCAAATCATAGAATTTAGGGTCTCACGAATCCAGTCTTGGTCGCTACACAGTCACTTAGCGTTCGCCGTTAAGTAGAAAGAAATTCTACCTGATTGTGCCGGAGATCTACACCGAGTATGCTGTCATGAATACATTTCTTTTTCATGTTTATATTGTAGCTTGTTTTAATTTTCTAGCCGTGCATTTTTTATTTATTTCTCCCTTGGTAAGTATTTGACGTCGGGACCTTGGTTAAAGGCAAGCAGAATATGAGCAATTAAGTATTCACGCCCTTGTCTCCCTTAAGACCACATGAAATATTAAGGTTGGCGAGTCGGCAATTAAAAACCAATCATTTCAAAATTGTATTTTTCATGGTTTCATTCACCACCTTGTAATACGAACGCATACGATAAAGATAGCCCGTCAAAATATACAGCAAATTTCATAGTGTACATCAGCTCAACTACGAATCAATATTCTTCTAGAGTGAAAGAGAGAGGGAGAGAGAGAGAGAAAGAGAGGGGGAGAGAAACGTTGTTTGGGGCTTTGTTTTTCCAGGGAATCCATCTTGTCACCTCAACACGATGATCAATGACGATACTCCTCGAGCAATTTCGGCGGTAAATCGCATTAATTTATAATGGTATGCAACAGCAACGGCTGGTCGTAATGAGGCACGTGCGTGGAAAACTAATACTCCGCAATAATTGATTAAATACATCCACACTTAGAATTAAAACTCCAACGATCACGGGTTCAAAGTATTTGGATGGAATTAGAATGACAAAGAGGAAAGATTGTGGCCTTCGATTTTGTATAAATGTAGCAAAGTAGCGAGGAAAATCGAAAATCCCCTCACCAGATGGTATGGCTGATAAAGGCCCCATTATACAGCAATAGCCAGGTTAATTACCAAAGGCATGTAATTTTCTTGGTCCCTGAATCAAAGAACGAGATAATTGTGCCCATAAAGCTATTTCCATGCGTTTCCAGCTAGTGTGGGAATGATAATTGCTTAGCGTTGCGAATCGTCTTTGGTATTAGATATGGTTGATTATCCCCATTGTTTTCAGGTCTGTTACAAAGCCAGCCTCGTTAATTTTCATAATTTCCGCTTGGGAATATACTCACGTGCCGTGTTGCAAATTTGTATCAGCTTTCGTTAAACGCTAGGGATTCACCAGCACTATCTTCAAATATAACTTGAATTGGTTTTGAGAATACATGAATAACCGTAATAGGAATCGCTGTTCTGATATTTTCCCTGTCTACTTTGTTTTAAGATGCAATGCCTCTTAGGAATAGCCCATTAATTACACAGCCTCGAAAACAAATCAGCATTTTGCTGCATGAATAACATCCAATCTGCAGAAGGCAAGATGGATCGTTTGACGCTAGTTAGTATTCCATGGGTTCCCGGAGAAATGGGTTTGATGTTCCATCTCTGACCTAGATATGAATCCACATACGGCACTCGCTCACGTACAGAATATATCCAATCAAGATAATAGACAGCCATGGGGAGAACTTCGCACTTTCTCCAAATTTATGTGCCCTTCTAGGAAGACCGGGTAATCATAGCTGGCGCCAAGCCACCGGTACAGCTTCCGACTACTCTTAAAGCTATGAGAATTGGCTTTCCTTTTAGGGGCTGTCGTCGCTGTGATATACAGACCAGAAAGATGACGGATCGCTATTGCTTGGGAGAAGAGAGAGAAATCGATTTGGGGCTAATCTATGGCGATGATGGGGTTACCTACACGATGAAGTAACATCCATCTCATTCCGGGTATCTCCCCGGTGCGGTCGGAAGGGTCAGCACGACGAGATGGATTGTCAAACGCAATATTCCAACATAACACAGAGTGTCCGCCTCCAGTTAATATTGAAGAGGATGAAAATTACTTTTTACTATCGCTTAGATTGAAGGCTTTAATGCTGTCTTGACCTTTGGAATAATCAATACCGTCTATAGACTACGATGATATATTAGGGTTGCCCTCTATGTGCATATTCAGTGAGTGGGTAGCTGGCGTAGGTAAAGGGAGAGTGACCAGGCAGAAATGAGGAAAACTTTTATGACATCATTGCGACATAAGATCGCAAAGAAAACAAACTTTATCACGTAACCATCATCTTGACCTCGATTTGTGATGCGTGGAAGAAACAAAACCTCATAACTGACAAATTCATATACGAGTTATTTTCGGATGGTATCTAAAACCTTTAACCATTTACAAAACGTATCCAGTAACTCTTGCATTGCGACAAATGTAAATGTTCGGCATTTAATTCAAACGTGCTTGATGTACATTGTTTACTTTTCATTCTCTAGCGGCCCAAGCACAAACAGGACTTCAGCTGACCCTACCGGCAAAAGTCAACGCCATAGCCGGAGAAGATGTCGTTATCCCGGCCACTTACACCACCAGCAGGCAGCTGAACCTGATCGAGTGGATCAAACGAGACAGCGTCGACCAGAAGGCTACCCAAGTTTACACCTATAACCCCCTGTTAGGAAACTCCAAATCTTACGGGCAGTTTGCTGGTCGAGCCCGTATCGAGGACCAGGCGTCTCTGAGGATCATGCGGGCGGCTTCAGGTGATGCCGGCAGGTACTTCCTGAAGATCATGACGGATGATCTGGTCACTGAAGAAGCCATCACTGAGCTGGTGGTGTTAGGTGAGTCCGTACTTATAAGGCTCCGGTTGTAGCTTTGAAACCTAGTGAGTAGCTCAAACTGGTTTATCTTCGTCCATAGTGGGATGATTCCACTTATTCATGGGCTTATTCGGGATTATGTCTTGTCAGCGGAAAAAAACTCGAAAAGAACGCGAAAGTGGCGATGTGTCATATTTCAGTTTGCTGGCCTTTACGTTAGGCTGGTTTGATTGAGATTGTGTACTCAACATACGCAAACGCAAGAGGAGTACTAGTAATTTGTATTCTTGTAGGTAATAACAGTCATAGACACTTGTTGTATGATATATGCATTTAAGCATGTCTAAGCCTCTATGGGGATTGGAAATTTATCAAATTATTATGTATTTCTGTTTTATTTAGCCAGGTCTTGTTTCAGTAGCCACCGCATCTTTGCGGTTGAATCCTAGAAAACATACACAATAATTAGCATGAATACATGGCATGTAGTAAATACATACAGTGCCAAATACAGGCAAACAAAAATGACACACTAGGCCATTAACCGAATATCTATATTAGAGTCCCACCACTCAGGAAAGCATGCAGATAGAGTATAAAGCAGACTAGATAGCTATCTACCATTCTCACATTCGTCTAACAACTGCTGACAATATATTTGTACGTTATGGTAACGTCTGTGACAATATTTCAAATGCAGACCATTATAACAGGACGTATGAAGGTCAACGGCAAACTGCTGGTGACCTTTTCGTTTTAATTATGGCGCAGTCAATAAATTACCTCGTTCAACCATCAGAATACAGATCAGTAGACATGAGTTGGAATACCCGGCATTTACTCTTCTGTATAATTTGACTGTCAGCATCAGCATCCGCCTGTTTACTTCACCATGTTTCTACAAAATGGCAGCAACATCCGTCTTCCAGACGTTAAGATGCTTATCTTATGGTGGCCTCGGGCTTTACATAACATGATCCGATTCTTCATTACAGCTGTCATATTGCCTTGTACGAATGGATGTCCTGCGGGCTACGGTACTTAGAACTAATCAACGGGATAGTCACATATTTTCGCTTCTTTGACGTTATCCTATTCTTCAAATATCCCAGCAATAACAGATATTGCTGCAGGCTTACTACGGTGTAACAGTCGCAATTTTACACATAAATATTCCTCCCATTTTTTCACTGACTGCCACAAAGTTATCCTCCAGTCTATTTCATCAGAAGACGAAGCGAGATGATGTTAAATCCACTGTTGCCTGAAAGCCTAATTTTGCGCCATGTACACCCGAGGGTGGGCAGGTTTTTATTAACTGTTCTTGTTGAGTCGGGATATGGATTTTAGACTAAGACGCGTTTATCTCTTGAAAGACGTGACCTTTACGGAAAATTGAACACGGTGTGGCAAGGAGATAAATCACAGCCGAGTTTCTCTAGCGCCTTCAGGCATGATGGTTCTCCCGGGATCACGTGTTACTATCCAATACACTCATCGCTACTCAGTGGAAAATCCCATCCTTAAACATAAGATACAGTCAGAGCATGGCATAAAAATCGAATCGTCATTTCACGGTTATGCATGAAAGCTCTGTTGATGCTCGTTTTCCGATGTTCTTTTTAGCGGATCAGCGTTACCCAGGTGACTGGTTTATCGTAAAGCTAGGCATATACTATCATTTCTTCTAGAGGCTAAATTGTGTACGATTTATAATCATACGTAGTGTTGGGGAAAAGATTTCGACTTTATTAGTCTCAAAGTTCGGTTAGGTTTGACTTTTTTTAGTTGTCTTTATCACGAATTAATCATAAGTGTTATGAGTTTATATTAACTTACTGGTAGATCTGTTTGCTCTTCAAACATCTATTCAACATTGAGAACAGAAAAAAAAGGTTAAAAGAGGTCACCAAATTCCATCCCAATCACTCCGCATTTACAAACAAAAAGAAGACAACTCCTGTCTTAACATCACAAAACCCAAACAATACAGAAAAAAGTGGGATCCTTCGTCTTCTTCAAAAAGGAAGTCAAACCCAATAAGTCACATTTTAGAGTTAGCCTTTAGACTAGAGTAGTCGCTTACTGTGATGTTTACCATTGTTTGCTGCTGATCACTGTGTTCTGTTGCTGCAGTGGCCTAGACATGTATATGCAGTCAGTCTTTCTTCTTCTCGTTCCACTTTGTCTTTACCGTTGCTAATGTTTGTATTTCATTTTTTTGTCACCTGCAATCGGCCCACGGGCAATAATTTGCAAAATATAACAATTGAATATCATCTTGCCCATCAGTGCCACCGGAAGTAAAGGTTGGTCCCCCGGGTCCACTCGTCGTCACATCCGGTAAAAGCGTGACCCTGAAGTGTACCGTCTTCAACGGCAGGCCCAACAACATCTCGTCCTTGTGGTGGGAGAAGGACAACATGCCGGTAGAACATCTGAGACTGGATGGGATGAAGTACTCGGGAGGAACGATGAAGATGCCGTCTCTGGTCGTGCGGTTTGTGGACAGGATGGACGCGGGGAGGTACACGTGTGCCGTACGACATCCTGCCTCGTCTCGACCCATCAAAGCCAGCTTGACTCTGAAAGTTCAATGTAGGTGTTTGCATATTTAAACATCACGTAAGGACTTCGCCACATTTCAAAAACGGTCCCGACCGGGCAGCTTTTCAAAACGAAAAATATTGAATAAAAGACTAGATACATGGGCATTACTTGCATATATTTTTGCAAATTCAATTCTATTTTTCATTTCTACAAACAGCCTTACACATGTATATCAATAAAAGTTTCATGAACTATCTATATTCACCCATCAGTTTACACATGTTTCCATTCGTTACACATCAAACGCATTTTCGTAGTGCATGCTGCATTGATGGATGTTGTGAAGTTGACAACATGTGAATTTAACCAACTGAGCGCATCAGAATCACATTGACATATTAATGGAGTTTTTTGCATGCTCGCTTTTTATGTGGAATGGTGTGAGATGACCACAGTCTGCTCAATGGGAATAAACAAATATTCTCCTTAGAAAAAAGGATTGCCGTTTGCTAAATTTGCAATATGGAAATATTTCACTTTTTTTGCTGTTAAGAATAGAACTACGAGTGCACTCATGTGCTTTCCTGACCTTATTATATGTTCAATAATGGCAATGACGTAATCAAATAATCCACATGTACCTTGTAAAGATACCAAATATGACACTCTTTTTCCCTGTTGTAATGATGTATTGTCCTACAGGGTTAAGGTGGTATCTCATTTGCGTCAGGGTCACGCTTGCGGGGTTGGAAAAATGCCTAACGACTTTCAAACTTGTCGTCTTCTAAGTCATACTTTTATTACGCCATATCTACATTGTAAAAAAATCGGAGAAAATGACAAAACAGTGACGTAGCGAACGAACCCCTCAGTGGCACAAGCCTGACGCAAGTGCAGTGAGATAACACCTTTAATAACATGTTTTGATTGAATCTTGAATTTTACCAGATCCTCCTAGTGTAACGCGAATCTCCGAGTCTCTGATTGCCACCGCGGACGACGTGCTCACCCTGGAGTGCATCGCTGACGGCTACCCCCTCCCTAACGTCACGTGGACCCGAGACGGGGTCCGACTCCCCTGCAAGCCTCAGAACCTACCACACAACCTACGGGCGTGCTCTCAGGTCTTCGACATGTTGAGGATGAATGACACGGGATCTTATAAATGCTCCGCCACAAATGGTATCGGTGATGGGGACACTAAGGCCTTGTTTGTGACAGTCAGACGTAAGTTTATGGTCAAATATATTTTTTACATCTTACATCTTGGTCAAATATTTCATCAGATGATAAAAGCTAGGTTGTTAGTAATCAATAAGTATGTAGCATTAGTGACAGCGTAGAGGAAATTTGGCGAGTAACGCACAGTCGTCGCTAACAAATTGGATTGGCCGTATATTTATGATCATTATGGGAATTAAATGTCACTTCGCACAGTGTAAAAAATGACTAACAGCTCACGTTTCACACTCGTTATGTAGTAAATATCGGAGTCCTCATAATAGTACTGTCAACATCAAATCGCTATACCATATCGTCTTCTTCTTCTTATAAAGTCTGGTTTGAATATTCAATTTTCCTTCAGCACCTACAAAAGGTTTGGACATGTTCACGATCGCCATCGCCACTGGGGTCCTGGTGGGTTGTCTGTGGCTGGGTCTGTGCCTGGTTCTCCTGGGCTGTTACATCAGGAAGAGACAACACGAGAAGGAGAGAAACAAGTTCGCCTTCTACTACAATCTGATCGGCAGGGGGGAGGGCGCCATTGAAGACAAGACGGCCGCTACAGCATCCACAACAGACGGTCCGAAACCACCAGGTACGGAGCATACTGCATGCAATGGTATTTCAAAATCTGAAATGTACTTTAAAATGAATCCAATTTTGTTTTTTGTTTTTTAATTTGCACTCATGGTACCGAAACAGAAGGCCTTTCAGTTTTACTAGCTATGATTCATATAGTACATAAAAGTAGAAAATCTAGTACCTTGAATTTTGAATGGTTTCTTCGTCATGTACATTTCTTTTACAAAGTATATTATCATATCGCCTTGTGGAAGGGCAGACTGATTGTAATAACTGGCTCACTTATTATTAACTTTTGTTATATTTGTTATTTCTGTTATCATCATAAATTTTGCTTTTTTTGGAGCTTCTGCTGTTAGCTTCATCTGTCATATCTAAGGTAGTATCTCACTGCACTTGGGACACCGGTTCGGCACTGTAGTGGTCGAAAGATTACTTAGTGAACTTCAGATATAAAGAAAAAAATTTTCTTAATTTAACTCCTCCTTTTTTTCACCACAGACAAACCCAAGATGTCTCCATTAAATACAGGGATAGGCACCCTTCGAAAAAACAAGAAGGGCCAAGGTAGGTTCATTTTAAAATTATTTGTGTAATTTGTATAGTGCTTCTCGAATGCTCGAATTCTCGAACTGTAAGCACATCATTAAAGAACGAATATCACATTCTGACTGTCCCAATTTCTTTTATGCTCTTACTTCAACATGTACGCAGTGTCTGTCATTTTACGCCATGCCAGGAATACTTGATTCAAATCGGAAATTCAACTACCTTCCCGGGATACCGCATAGTGGGTTTTGGCCAGTACTTACATGTATATAGATACATATTAACATGTGACAACCCCTGCATTGTACAACATACATATAGAGCAACATATATAAAGATGCATAAGCGTTTGAAATTTTACCCTTAGCCGTTAAAGCACAAAGAAGTAGTATTCTACTGGAAAAAAATTGCCTTTTTTTGTAATGTTATGTACATTAGTCTCATAGAGTGGTTGCAACGTAACATATAAGATAGCATGCTTTGTACATTGTACAATTGCTGTGCAATAAACACTATTTGTAACACCGTTTCACAGACAGACGGTTTGCCAGAGTGTTGTACCCGTACTCACCAACAGACGAAAACGAGCTGCAGCTGGACATCGATGACGTCATCGAGGTACTGGAGGGAGAAAATGGCGGCTGGTGCCTAGGCTACCTGAAGGGAAGGATAGGCCTGTTCCCTTCAAATTACGCAGTGTTTCTGCCCACTACAGAGGGTAGGGTCACCTTATCTCTTTAAAAGCGGTATCTCACTGCACTTGGGGCACCGGTGCGGCACTGTGGGGTTCGTTCACTGCAGCACTGTTGTGTTATTTTCGCCGATTTTTTTACGATTAAGATATTGGGTAATACGTAGAAGTATGACTAAGAAGACACCAACATACACAAAACGTAAGAAAAGTCGTTCTTTATCTCTGAAATCCGTTGAGTAATATTTCGAACGTGGCAGTGCCGCACCGGTGCCCCAACTGCAGTGAGATACTGCCTTAACATTACTACACATTAAGCGTTTGACTCTATGTAGTTAGTATGAAGTTAATGAACGAAACAGACAGAAGCTATGTATAAAGAAGGCATAAATTATACATTCCAAACCATTCTTCTTCCATGATATCATATCATATCAGAGTAAGACTAGTAATGAATAATAATAATAATAGCCTTTATCGCACATTCATGCCTTATCGGGCTAAGTACAGGCATATAGATACAAAGGGTAGTAATGCAGTAAACATGGTTTCTAAACATGGTTAATAAAAACAATCTCATAAATACATGAATATTACTCCGAGTGTTATGTATCAATATATCAAATGCTATTTTCCTTCAGTCCCATCGACATCCACCAGGGCTATCCCCTGATAACCTTGTCGCGCCATGTTTCTCCTTCTACAGACTCATAGGCTCCTTCTTAATACCGGCTCGTTCTTTCTTCATACTAATGATATCTTATGTTTTCCTGCAGCGAAAAAGGCGGTGGCGGCACAGCTTACAAACATTGAAGGGAAGGGAAAACTGAGTATCTAACGTGAGGTGGTGGAAACAGGGGCGGAAGCATCCTCGCGTGTAACGTGCACTCTCACTGCACTTGCGTCAAGCTGGCGTCATTGCGGGGTTCGTTCAATGCGTCACTGTTTTGTTATTTTCTCCAATTTTTTTATAATCTAGATATTGCGTAATACATAAAAGTATGACCTAGAAGACGACAAAATACACAAAAATAAGAAAATCCGTTCTTTATCGCGGCTGAAATTCGTTGAGTACCTTTCGAACCCCGCAGTGACGCAAGCATGGCGCAAGTGCATTGGGAGTGCACTTTTAGTTTTGTTCGCAGACCTTCTAAGTGGGGTGAGCTTTTATTTTTTGGAGCGTTAATTTGCGATTTTCAAGATTGGCTGCGACTCCGAGATCCAATGGGAGAACTTGGCCGATTTTGTTTATGAATAGTTTCTTGAATCAGCCCCCCCCCCCCCCCCAAAAAAAAAGAAAACGACTGGTCACATCTACAAGGTCTGCGAACAAGACTACCTTGCGATGACATCACCCAACGTCTTCATTCCTACAGCAAAGATGTACAATGGTCACCCAACCGACATTACAGGAGGTAGAACGGGAGTCGTTCTGAAAACACCCGTTGTAAATATGTAATACAGTGAGCCTGTTCTATTGTTTGTGGTACTAACGTGTAATAATCCGTCACATTAAGAAGCGACCATTTCAGGAACATATTCAGTAGAATGGGACTGTGTGTATTCTCCGCCGGCAGTGATATCGACAGTTCCCACATCATGTGTATCAAACTCAGATGCCCATAACGCAGTGCCACGTCCATATGGACGGATTTTATCTTTTCTCATGCCATAAAAGAAAGTCAAGGCATAAATCTCAAACTTACATAGCAATATGAAACAATGTGATAATGTCTCGAGGATTTTATTATGTATACTTACGATGAAAAACGACTAGCAAAGGATACGTTAGTCTTGTACATATGCGAGTACATAATATACGAAACATCGCTGTGGGAGTACATGAGAAAAAGCCGTCTTGTTATTCAGTAGCATCGTATATCCTGTGGACCTGCAGTTGTAAATATAATGCCTACGCTCTTTCCACTTTAACTCAACTTGCCGAGCAAACTTGTGATTATAACTTTTTGAAAAGACAAGAAGTATTGAAAATCAATTGTTTATTTGAAAAATCATGGTGCACGTATGGTCTCTTAGTAAGTTAAGTATTATAACACTAGTTACCAATCACATTTACTACGTTTACTATTGTGGGGTTTGAATTCTTTTTTGAGGGCAATGGTTAATGAACTGTCCAACGTTCTGTAAAATATGTTGGTTTTAAAAATGACTTGAGTGTACAAAACCGCTGTTGTTGTGGAAAGGAAATGTAGAAAACTTTTTGTAAACCGTGATCCATGGCATCTCAATGTATAACAAACTTACTGTACAGATTATGTGTTGTAATCAATCTGCCTATACGTGTGAACAATAAAACTTCTTTTCTAACTTCATTTTCTTTCCTCATAATTGTGTAGAATACTTGACAATTCAGCAGACGGGCCTGCGTAGTCCAATTCGCCGCTCTTTAGCTGACGAAAGTCCCAATCGTTGATGAAATGACCTTCGGGGCTGACAAATTGCTATGGATTTTCAAATCTAATATTCTACGCTTTCTGAATAGACCTATGGGTGCAGAAATGTAATGCTGTTTGTAAGAGAGCGACGCCCTGAATCCCAAAGTACTCAAATGTTAAACCGCCTCATGGCAACAGCGAGAGACTTGAAAGGCTTTGGGAGGCAGATGCCGAGTCAAACAGACACTTATTGAGGTGTTCTGAATACACAAGAGGCAGACAGTGCACGTGGCAACATGTCCTCGCACGAAATGACTCTGACCTTTGGAAACCCCAGAGACGCCCAGCCATTGGCGAGAAGCATATGGCACACACTCAGATAAGACGAGAGTCAATATATCATGTCTACGTAGTTCACTGGGAGAAGAAAAAAACTGGGACACTGTAGCTTGTTAGTGCGTCAGAAAGGGTACAAGATAACATGGGACATTTTTAGGTTACAGAGCTACATGTACGTCTATAGGTTACTGTCGTTACCATACTGGGTTGCAAGGTACTTGTGCAGGTGTCATGATAACTAATGCATGTTTGTATGTATTATGCATAAGGGTCATGTAGGGGTATCAATGCAGTGTCATGTTTTCACAATGATAGACAATGCTTCTCAAATGTAACCTATACGCACATTCTGAATGTGATATGTGCTTGTGACAAGAAATAGATCATTTTATGTTCGGTCAGACAATGACAGTGACAAGCTTTGTCTTGTCACGAACATTGAGAGAAGCCCAGAATCGTACTGAGGAAAATCGACCTTTCCAGATACGTCACGAATGGTCATCGAGGTATCGTGTTTACATGTGCACAATCACTCAAAAGTATATATTCTAGGCGGTCGGTAAAAAGATATAGCTACACATGCTCAGTCAGTGCGGCTTATACCATTTCGTAATCTTAGCAACGAAGGTTTCTATCGTTGTTAAAAGACGTCAGTAAGTTTACATTTATAGTTCCCATGAAACAGCGTATCCTGCACACTCTCTTCATGTACATTCTGTGCGCGATGAGAACAGTTTTGCTGCTTGTGCAAAAACGACATCTAGCGATTTAGTTACTTAGTGTAACACGCAAAGTGAATTGGAATAGGGAAGTGATTTCCAATGCTATTTCTTTATACCAGCAATAGTGGGAACTAGGTGCACCGAATCTCAGCGGTATAGAGGCACCGACTAGCGTTTCAAAATATCATTGCCGTATTCACTCAGCTGTTAGTGCAGTAACCGTTGATAACAAAATGTCTCAAAACACGGGAGCCACCACCTGTAGATTTGAAGCCCTGTGTAAACATGTTACATGTTACAGAATATTGATGAGACGTCAATCCTATGATTGAATGATTACACGCCATGGTCAATTTCGGGCTTTAGTTCGAATATAGATACATTGTATTACGTATTACTAAAGCAGAATGAATGGTTAACAGTCTCGACATACAAATCATAAAATAAACAAGTGGCCGTAGGTAACACACTTTGTGACGTAATTACAGTCTGTCAGTTGTGTTGTTTTCAGTGTTATTGTGTTTATTATTTATCAACAACCGTACTGTTACTAGTCCTTTGATAAACCAACAACTATTGGCCCACGGCATCAAATGTTGACGTAAATTTACCACATGTATGTGTTAATTATGATACTCAAAGTAGAATTAAATTTCTCAGGAATACCAGAAACAGTTTGTGGGTCCACGCACGATGTCAGCTTTTGTCGTTAACGCTGGTTCACCTTTATCCGAGGGTAACCTATATTCGTTGTTTGTAAGAAAAAAAAAACGCATTTAGGGATATGAAGTCGACAGACGGTGGTTTCAAATCGGAACATTTTGAAAATACTGCAAATTTGAAACCACTGTCCGCAGACTTAATACTCCTAAGTGTGATGTTTTTAAAGACAACGGATAAAGGTCACCCCACGGATAAAGGTGACCTAGCGTTACACCATACATAAGATGCATCTGTTCAATCACATCCACTAACACATAAGAGTCATCATAAGACTTCAACATCTCAATCATGTTAGAGTATTTAACACTACGTCAAGGGTGCCTAATCCAAAAGTACATTTGTAAACGACTGGATGAACGTGTGTTGGAAATTCCATCTTATCCATCCCAACTAACCTCGAGTAATGTTTTCCACGAACAAACACACACACACACACACACACACACACATATTTTGAGTAGACGCTGCACAAATAAAGGAAGGCACACATGTGCACCTAAAACGTTACGATTAGGGCTGGGTACCGGTACTGAAAATTCAGGTCCAGGTCCGGTTCAGGTCCAAATGATCAGGTCCGGACCTGAACCTGGACCTGATGCAGTATGACTCATACCAATGGTCCATTTCACTGCAAAGAAATCTGTTTGGTGGAGTATTAGACTTAAACTGGCGTTTTAAAATCCTACAACGCTAACTGCACCTGTACGATTGGCTGTAAAACTTGCTGGGAATTACTATAAACTCTACTCTACTTCACTCTTGTTATTTTCTTCCACATGCAAGTGCCAAAACGTGTGAATGCCTGATAAAATAATCTGCTAATTTTCTAATCGGTCCAACATCCGGTCCACCTAATTTTTTTCAGGTCCGGTTTTTCTGGACTGGTCCAATAAGAAAAACCGGTTTTGTACCGGTACGCTGTACCGATATCCAGCCCTAGTTACGATATTGTCTTTCTACAGCTGCGTGAAGATTAAAAGGACCGCTGCTACTGCCGGCTAGAGGGGCGGAATGTGGGCGCAAAGATGTAGAATTATGAATGAATAAGAACTTGTATATAAAGATAGTACAACAACTGCAACCGTATGATACATTATAAACGCTCTCAGTAAGGAAAATAATTCAGAAAATGCGAAAAATTCTTAAAGTGGTTTCGTTCTCTTATTTATACACCCCCATATAGAAAATGTAACAGTCGACGCATTAACCAATAATTGTGGGGGTGTTCGTGAAATCATGTTCTTTAATCATAATGTTCACAAATATACCAAAAAACAGGATTTGCGAGACAATGTATCGTTTCTATAAGTCTAACGTTATATGTGTATTTAAGTTGCTCATTTTATTTTGTAGAATTGGCAAATGAAGGTAAACTAATATTCTACTGTTACTTTCTTACCAACTTACAAAATGTTACAGTCCAGAAGCTCGGTCTCTTTTTCGCGAACCAATGAGAGGCCTGGATTGAGATGTTGCATTCTTTGACTTTTTGGCGCCATTCGTGAGCTTCTTGACTGACAAACAACCTGCAGCTGCCGGCGGACGCCCCGACGTTGCAAGGCGTGGGGCGGTGGATTTTGAGGTGAGCTTATCTCATTTCTAGCCGTAGAATACCACTCTCTATCCACATATTAACTTGTTCAACCTTTACAGAGAGATTGTCATGTCTAAATATCAAATCTGATAAGCTTCTGGCAAGATTTCGTTGAAAATTCTCTGTGATACACGTAACGTTACATACAGCGTGTGCATTGCGTAGGTTTGTATATGTCTGCAATTTTACATTTTCCTGTCAGTAACTTCGTTAAAGTCTCTAAACGTTTGCGTTTTCTTAATGGATATGGAACAGATGGTCAACAAGATGCGTGCAATTGGAGCTTCAATCCTATTTTCTTTTTAATTTTCGGTCAAGAATGATCTGTGAGAAAAAAAAAAAACAACATGCCATTGGGTTCGTACTAGGATGGCCCGAGTCGTCAAGTCGAGTGAAGTAGCAGGTCATAACAGCGAAACTTCGCACAAAATTTAGTCAGAATTATCGGATTAAATGCTTCAGCGCCTGGTAGTAGCACCTTGAGCTTTTTTGTGACGAATGAAAAGAGAAAAAATGGTGTTGTAATGCTCTTGTCAGGTGTACCTGTAAATCCATCCAATGTTTCGTCATAATTTGCCCAATAAGTGAAGTTTTCTCAGAAGTTTATCTCAGAATCGCTATGACAAGTGTTCCGGAATCTAGTAGTGTCACTCTTTATTTAATATTCTCTTTATTTAATATTTTCTCTTAAAATTTAAGAAAACTTTAATTAACGGTGTTTAGCTCTCTTTCCGCGACAATGCATGCACTGTGTCTAGCTGCCACTTATATTTCCCGACAAAAGTGCGTAACTTGACGAAAATGTGAAATTTTTTTAGAAATTTGCCTCAGAATCGTCGTGATACGTATTCCGGAATCTAGTAGTGCCACTCTCTAAAAAATATTTTTCCTTTAAACTTAATAAAAATTCGCTTTACCGTGTCCGTCCCTCGCCCCGTGGTAATAAATGCACCATCCCCGACAGAAAGTTGGCCGCATTTCCCACCTGGAACGTAACGTTAGCATACAAAAGCTTTGGCCAAAATTTGTTTATACAGTCGTTCAAGTTTGTCATGAAACTACATGCTTTCATGGAATATTGCTTTTTTTGCCTAACTGTGTGCCGTGCCGCGCCGGTACAGCCTGTCAGCGGAAGGCCGTCTGTAGAGACTAAGCCTTCTCACATTAGTTAGTACGCATGTGCGGCGACTGGAAATCTAGGTAATATGTCAAAGGGTAAGGCACACAAAAAGAAAACAAAACCCGTCTGGATATTGTTATGCAAATCGAAATAATGGTGAAGACAAGGACTGTTTACTTTTTGTGTGCCTTACCCTTTGACATATTACCTAGAATTACTGTCGCCGCACATGCGTACTAACTAATGTGAGAAAGCTTCTTCTTTCCCCGGCATTGAGGCCGTAAATATCAGTTTGAAACCTCCTTGAAATTTTCCCATCCATGTGTTTTTACCACAGCTTTTATATAGAATAGTCAATTTTATTGATTTTTTACTCGTGTAGGTTGTCCCAATCATTTCGAAAAAAGTAATTGTTACGCACTAACGGACTTCGTGTCCGTAGCGATGAGTCTTGTGTTTTGGGTGAAATCTGTAGCTTCACCGCCCAACTTTCGCACCATCCTCGGTGGGGGCGGACACATAATACGGGCCTTCATCTTTTCACTTTTGAATGTTTTATTGCCATTTTGTATCCATATACCGTCTACGCTACGGCCCTCAAAGTCTGTAATTCTACATATTCATGGCTACTCCTTGGAAATAAGCGTAGCGCCAACGGACGTGGTCCTGTACCGTACTGATAGACTGTAATCTCCAAGCAGATCCTACGGTAGCACAAGATAGCATCAAAAGCTGGCAGAGAAGTGAAGCCGGCTTAGGAGTGTGTTTCGCTACATCGCAAATATACACCTCTTGCTGACTGCACTCCTTGGCCAGTTTGGTACTATCTTCTGCCATTGTGGGATCTGCTTGGAGATTAATAGACTGTGCATTTAAGGTAAAATGTTCTTTCCATCGTCTGCCCCAAGCAGCTTTCTCGGTGGGAGGGGTGGTGGTGGTAGTCAATTCATTGACCGGCTCATTTTGAGCTTAAATGCTTTGACTTCCTTGGTTTATCAATAACGATGACCCAGTTAATTTTTATAATGGGTTATTTTAAAGACTTTTAATCTTTCCAGATTTGAACTTTATCTCACCTGGTTTAAAATCATGAATCATAATGTTGTTTTTTCACGCTTGCAGCTCAAAAGCGCCGACTGGTTGAACTTCAGCAAACTACAGAACAGACTGAGAGAAGACTATGGGACTTAATCTATCGGGTAAGCTATCTGTATTACGCATATTACACACATTTTCAGAATTAGGAGAAATTAAGATGATATGTCTTTTCTTGGTTTCTCTTTATGAAGCCATTTACATTGTGCATTAATGCCAGAACTTAATTGATAAAATCTGCATATTTTCATGTGGTTTGCATGCTTTTCATGTGCCACTATTACACCTGTTTCTGTTACTTATGCTTGACAGCACATTTTGATATGTAAATATAAGAATTGCAGACGTCTTTAATCAGGTTCTTTTGCATCTTCTGTATATCCATCTCATCTGATAGTCTCTTACCTTCCTCTCACATAACATACATATAGCTACATCCACACGCTCCTTTGCAGACAGGTGTGCCCCCTGATGGCAGAAGATGGTACTGCAATGCAGCTGATGGTACTACAATGTGACTGAATGTGAACTGGAAGGTTGGAAGCAAGTCAAGCAACTGATCGCGCAGGTTATGTGGATGAATTGTGCGATAAAGTGTGGCTGTATCATGTGTAAAGATGCGTGGGTGGGTCCTGCTTTTTTTGCTGCGTCAACGATGGTAGATTTTGAAACCAATTCGCGCGCGTTTCAGGATCTTGCATTTGAAACGCGCAATTCAGGTTGGTCCTTTATGTATCGTACACACGAAAATGTTTATCCTGATTTGCCATATGTTTTAGTGCAAGTAAGCTTGAAATGTATTTGAAGAGGATGTGAAATAACAAAACTCATCAAATTTTTTGTACAGCATACCAAACCTTTCTGATCACTTAAATATTATAATGCAGGCAACTTTTGTTTTGCCCAACATTTTGTATCGCACGTTCGCATGGGATTTAAGTTGCCTGAAAGATGACGTCCATTTTTACATCAAATCTGTAACAGAACAGCTTAATTCCTGCTAGAACAGCAGCGACATCTTGCGGAAGTAACGACAAAAGCAGGTCGCCGACGCCTGCATGCCAGACTGTTTTGTAAATGAGTCGCAGCAACGTAGTAAAGCATGCATGCTTTGTTACGCACCCAGCGTGTTATATAGTTGCATTAGCTAATGAATACCAAGACTCAATATCCTGATATAAAGGAAAAGGTCGCCACATAGTAGTATACAATATACTTGATCGATACAGCAGTATCAAAACACTTTCAAAACTGTATTGGTTTGTGAATTAGGGATAAAGAAGTATTCTTTAAATAGAGAAAGCAAAAGAGGCGACGGCAAATGATACGTATTTTTATTACGCATGCATCTGGTATGAATGACAGAGCATTGGAAGAGTAAATATTTACAGTTACATTTATATATGACAATTATAACGTTGAAAACATCGTTGCAATATACTTCTACTATCATTGTATCAACTTGGATTTTATCAAGATTTTTGCTTGATTGTAATCGGGGACAATTTGATATGGGGACACGACTATGCAAATAAGCACATAAGTCACGTCATAAAAGAGGAAAATATCAACACATTTATCATCGTTTGATGACAGGCTTTTAGCCAGGCATGCGTGAACGCGTCATCTGGACGCCCTTTTCTTAGAATAACAAGAAATTTGATGCCCCTGGACGCCCTATACTGGGGAGAAAATCCTCTGACAAGCATGAAATTCTGATTGACCAGGGATGCTACAAGGTCATCTGTGGTCACAGTCTTCTACTGTGACATCTGTATCAGTATTTTTGCCTCTTGGGATACCTAAGAATGCACTATTTTAACTTAAAATCATCAAAAACTCTGCACCATGGAAGGTGCATGCCCCCAGACCCCCCTACAAAAGTCACTTACCGCGACTCACCAATAAGTTTGGACACCCTATTATAAAATCTTAGCTAAAAGCCCGTTTGATGAGTTTCAAGAATGACTATTTAATGTTATATTTTATGCATGAGGAATTTTTTGAAGGGGGGGTGGCTTTGAATTTTAAGGTGCTCTGCTCAAAGACATAACTTGATGTTGAAGTACACGTACTTTTATATTACTATAGGTCGTACACCTCAACCGAGTCTACATTTGAAGTCACCGTGGCTTTCATGTATCTCATGTGTTGTATAGATGCATTGAGTCAGGCATGTTGACAGGAAATAGTTTTCAGTCTTCAAATGTTATCAAAGATATGGAAATCCATACCGTATCTCTAGTCAACATATAACGTTTCCACTTCATGATAGCAATATATATGTCGGACTATCGTGTTTCATAATTCTGATACCCTCAACCAATCAATGTCAGAAATGTTGATTCGTTTGTACTCAGGACACCGGAAATAAGATATCCTGTGAAGGCTCAAAATTTAGTGCTGAGGGCAAAGTAAGCAAGATGGGTAAAGAAGATGGCTACACTGCACCAGTAGGCACTAGTTTTGTAGACTAGTACTTATACCCCCCTCACATTAGGCGAAAATCGATCGGACGACGAGTCTGCGAGCTCTAAATTACGAGGAGGTATGACTCTGACGGGAAGGGGGGAACTCTGCCATTTCTGCGTCTGCGACAGGGACATGCCTCCTCGTAATTTTGAGCTCGCAGACTCGTCGTCCGATCGATTTTGGCCTAATGTGAGGGGGTATTACCAATACATACCATTGTTATTAGATTCAAATCTAAACAGCTATAATAGCTATGGCTACATGTCCTTCACTTCTGTCACTTCTACAAGTACATGTGATCACTTCTATAGGTACAATCAAGGCTACCACTGAACACATTTTCCATTTTGCTACCTTATCGTCATTTAATTGACTATCTCCGGAGGGAAAAACCATTATCTTTTTTTTAATATCAGGTGAAAAATTGATTTTCTGTGTCCTTTCAATGTAGCATTGAAAATCTAGGAAAATTTTCGATCCTCCACACTCTTTCTGGTAATATCATGACATTGACCCCATTTTTCAACAATCAGTCAATAGTCACGTGAGCATTTGGTAATATATATTTTGATTGACATAAGAAAATGGATTTCGTAATGAGATGAACTGAGTGCCAAATATTCCCAGTCAACCACTCCATTTCTCTTAGGCTAACAGACGGTTCCATTACACATCCCATTTATGTTGTCATGTTGAAGTTACGCAGGCTCCGCCGAGTATGACTTAGGGCACAGTTAATTGAGTGAGTAATTACATAGGTTATGGCAACACCCTGAACGACTACAATCGGCAATATCATTCTATAGTAAGGCCCTCTTTCCACTAGACAGCGATCACGATGCGCTCTCGATGCGACCTAATATGTGTAACCTTTGATTTCATACTGGGTATATCATACAGCATGTGAAAGTGTGACTGAGAGGACAACAAAACACACAAAGTGTAAAAAAAAATCCGTTTCTTTTCTATACAGTTCGTTGACCGATCTGTCAAATTCTAGGTCGCGGTGAGAGCGCCGTCCTAGTGGAAAGGGTGTATAAGCTGTGGAAAACAAAATCGGGTACTTCATTGGACTACGCCACATTGCACATGAAGAAAATGCGCCAACGTTGCCAATCTGTGCCTATTTTCCCTTGAGGTTATCATTCGCTGACGTGTTTCAAACAAAATGCCACGCTGTAAGTTTCGATACAAGGCAACTTTGGAAATAGCAGTATTGCCACTGAATTAGAAACTAATGTAAAATGATAAAAAAATTATCAAAATGATATAAAGGATGGAACTATGTTCAATGTTTTGCGCGGCTTTGCGTTATTTTGCAAATCGCTAATTTTTATGTAATTTTTGTAAAAAATCCTATTTTAGGTTGATTGTCGCCACTTTGCGAATGGTGCAACATGACACAGTCTTAAGTTAGGTATCCGCTAAACCCTGTACAATCGATCAATCCATGGAGTAAATGACTTCATGTTATCCAGTTTTCTTATTAGTAGCCATGTAATCAGATTCAGAGACTCACAATAGACCGCATCAACTGTACCTGCATGTCTGATGATTCTAATGAAAGAAGGAATATTAAACTTCCGCGGAATGCAAACTTCGCAAGTCTGTCATGATGCATGCCCTCATTTCATTATGTTACCTTCACAGAAGGGAACATATTTTTTTTGCTTTGTTTCTTCTTCTTTTCCGCACAAATAAGGTCAACGACCTGGACCAGACGGCTGTCACCATGGTAACCGGTAAAGTAGCAGGCACCATGTGGTGTTCGGTTACATAATGTAGCAAATGTCATTTCTAGAGGGGCTCGGGTCACTACATTTAGAAATGTGTTCAAATAAGAATGAACAAAACAGTTGCCAGTGTTAGACTACAACATGTGAAGGTAACATTCTGTATTTGCTTGCAAATATTACCTTTCTAGTTTCGTTTTTTTTTAGCCAGGTATACACTCTCAGGACAAAAGCCCTGTTTTCCAGGAGAACCTGTGTACATCAAACCACACAACCAGACAAACATAGCATAATGAGCTATAGAAACGTCTTTCACGTGGAAGGCGTTTCAAGGCGGTCTCCTTTGATCACATGTAGAGATCATATACATTGATATTTCAGAAACACTTCTATTACAGTTTTGACTTTTGCCGTTGTGTTTCATTTCTTTTCAGATGAGTCATGCTAAGAAACAAGCATGCACTAGCTCTCTACTCAGCCTGAGTAAACATTCCAGAGAAAAAAAAGAATACAAAGATGTATCTAGTTCTTTTATTGAAAGATGGCACTTTGCCCAGTTTATACCTAAGTATGCAAAATTAACTACAACGAAGCTTAAGAATGTGAATGCATAATGAGACACAAGGTACTGCATGTATCACTAAAAAAAAAAACTCGCAGAATTAGTGCCGTACACAAGTACAGATTCCGTCTAAAAACATATACATCTTCTAAGGCATCCGGTTTGACAGCCCAACGTATCAATCTAAAGTGTAACGGCTGTTTTGAATGATGCACACTCGGTAAAACTGTTCATCCCATGCATTCTCCATATGCACGTTTCCTGTCCCATTTTATCTCCATGCGGAGATATTACCGGAATTAGGAATACAGCAGTCGCAAGCCGCCTCACTGTTGCCAACAGTGCTCTCTATACGAAGCTAAATCTTTAAGCAAAATGAAGCATTAGCAAGATATGAAAAAGCGAACCTTTAAACATACTTAAAGGAGTACATTAAGCACCTCACGGAAAAAAAAGATACAGTTAGATACTGTGACATCGCTTCGACCGTGTGGTTTGACATTAAGCGTACATCAAATTTTATCGATAGAAAATATCGTTATGTTTTCACGCTTTGTGTGTTTTGTTGTCTTTTATTTCATCAAGGTATACGCATTATTTTCCCATTAAAAAGTCAAGGATAACGCGAGTCCAATTTAAGACGCAGCGAAGCCGCCAAAGTGCCGCAGTTCAGTAAGGTACCCGTTTGAAGATGGGACTTCGTGCACTGAGCCTTCTTCGCTCACATCTGACTTTCAGCCCTTTCATACAGGTCCATAGCACTAGCTGTCAGACCCTTTCAAAGCACGACAGCCAAATTTTAGCCTTAAAGTCACCCTACTTCCGAGTAACGGCAACTTCACAACCGGAACACCTTAGGCCATGTACAGTTCTCAGCCGTCTGCAAGAAAATGTCATTAAGAAGACGTATAAGAAAACCCTTACTGCCGCAAGCTCTTCTTCAATCAATCATTCGCAAGCCCTTTTTGTCAAATCATAATTACTGCGCCGCAGTATTGCATCTGCCTATAGTTCTTGACCTTTTTCCTCACTCCTGTCGTGTAAACGTGGACTGACATGCTGATGTACTAAGCTTGACTGGTGTTGACTATAACCCCGTGTGTGCAACCATCCATCATACAATCTTTTATTTCATTAAGTAAATGCGCAGTCTTCAAAATATGTCACATGCTTGTAACCCGTGTTACAAGCAATATTTGAGCCGAGATAATTGCGTGATATATTAATATTCCATTGACCTATCCGTCGTGTCAGTTTTAGGAAAGCTGTCTACTAGTTCGTAATTCGTTTTTACTGCTAATAACTTCAGTCTCCAAAGACCGTTTCTAAAATATGTCGTCGTCGAAGTGAAAGCCCATGTGTAATGAAAAATACATTGAATTTTTTTTTACGTTTTGGAGCACATTGCGTATGTTTCTTCCAAACTTGTGGGTACGTTGGTAAGACATCAAAAGTACACATTGGGTCTTAATTCAGCTAACTCGACACAAATTAGCATCCGGAACTTGATGGAGTTTTGCCGTATAAAAAATGCTCCTTTTGTAGGGAAAAATCTTCGCGAGATACCAAAAATCGTAAGATCCGCTGCAATACGTTAGAAAGCCGTTAGGATGCCAATTATGGAACTACACCATTGTTCTACCGAACCATACTTACATGTACCTACGAAATATCGAAGTCCACAAACAGACATTACACACACACACACACACACACATACACACACACACACACACACACACACACACACACACACACACATTCACACACATTCACACGAGGTATGAACGCTTTAGTAATGTTTTGCACAATGTTTATGTACTGATATATGTTGATAGATTTGTTAGGACTCGCTAGTGTAATCTGTATCGCTGTGTGTATTTTTCTGACCCTTACCTCCCTCATGACCTTAATGAAAAGCGACCTGCAGGACGATCTGAGCTTCTCATTTATAGATAAAGTTCCAAACAAACAAACCTACAAATACATACAAACATACACAGTCACGCAAACGGCACCTAAAACATAGCCTTCTGGGCAAAGGTAATTAATCAGATATTCTTATCATTAGTATATTGCTTCTGCGGATGATAACTTTGGGGAATTTTAGTTCTCATAGGAAAATAACACACAAGTCCGATTAGGGAATACTAACGTGACAAACACAATATGTGAAATCATTTTGACTTCTGCTGTATACCATAATTGCCGTCTTGCCTCCCTCCTCGCCTTGAGTGAGAAACAACAAGAGGCTGTACAAAGCTAGCCGTACGTTACCTTCTCATTACTACCTTATCTCCGAACACACTGCAGTTTGCTTTTCCCTCTGTGGTACTCTTGACGATACAATCAGTAATAATGGTAGGAATTCTGAAAAAACATGTTAGTGCTTATTCTTTTTTAATATTTACCCTAATTTTACGTCTAGTAAAATATCTTACCGCTAAGTCTTTTTTTATTATACGTTTCAATGCCTTTCTTTACAATGTTTTTTTTTTCTAAAAATATGACTTTGAAATGTAAGAAAGATGTTCGTTGTCATGGTAAAATGCTGTATGTAGTTTTGATTACAAGAAGGCGGTACATGTAAGTGGTGAGATATTTGTCATAGCCGTCAAGTGAAGCTGTAAGTATAACTTAACGGAATAATCAATCATAAGTGACATCATACAGGGCGTGGTCGAATACAGCCATATCAAAATCAATATTTGAATGCGATCATATCGTCCCATCTTTTGATCTTACCACCATGAGAAGTTACAATAGATAGTATATTATTCCGTTCTGTACTTATAATGCAAAATTTCACTCAATGCATTTTTACCAAATGTGTCAAGAGATCCTGTGTATTGTTGAATAGAGGGTTGAGTGAATTGCTGTGTATTGTCTTGAAGTGAGGACCCGATGAGAAGTATTGGTCCTGGCACTAACACGCTATCCCGTGTATGGGGTGTCCAGATGGCGCGATTCACCGGAATCAATGGGCCGGATCGTCTACATGTTGTATCGGATTATCTGCGGCGTTTCTCATGACAGGTATTAGTGAGTGGCATAGTAGTACATCGTTGGCATCTCACTGCACTTGGGGCACCGGTGCGGCAGTGCGGGGCGCGCTCATTGCGGCACTATTGTGTTATTTTCGCTGATTTTTAAAAATTTAGATATTGCGCAATTACTTAAAAGTAAGACAGCAAAATACACAAAACGTAAGGAAATTAGTTCATCTCTAAAATCTGTATTCTTTTGAACACTGAAATGCCGCACCGGTGGCCCAAGTGCAGTGAGATACCACTTAACTCCAAAGGACGACGCCTAGAACAGCAACTCTTTTACTATATCATTACTTGTCTATTTTCACATATTGTATGGGTTGTTATAATCAACAGCGTTGATTAGTATTTGATTTAACTACAGTCAGTATTAAGATATAGTATACATCGTCACTTATATCCAAGAGGCGACAACAAGAAATTAAAGAAAGACTCTTTAACTGTAGCGTTGGATGTCTCTCTTACAGAATATGGTGTTGTTTGTTATTATCGTCCACACTTTGTTTCGCATTTCAATCAGTACTTTATTAAGCCCTAGGTAGTAGGATATAGTACATCGTAAACGTATACCCGAGAGGCGACGCATAGAGTTAACTGCAAGAATTTTACTATATACTAATTTTGTCTAATGTTAGGAAAATATGGTTTGGTATGATCATCAAATTGTTTGCATTGCAGTCAGTATTTGATTAAACTATTGAATAATTAAGACATAATACCACATATTATATCAATGAAACCACCCTTGGCTTTCCGCTGGCATGTGGATCGGTTATCTGGACATCAATCATGATATTAATGAGAGTCAGTGACGGAACCAAACGACGGGAGTGTCTTGTTTGACAACCATTAATCTAAGGATTACAGCTGACAGCCCCGTCAGGAATCTGCTCGGAGTTTGAGTCTGATGCCTGTACCAAGAGATCATGTGTCTATCCAGGTACACGGGATATGTTACAATCGCGTGTTTGCTGGAACAAGCTCGTATACAAGAACGATCATTCTCATTTACCATCCATATACTCCCCGGCTTCCATAATTGAGGGTTGAACTTGCTTGTATCACGAAGATCCTTTCGCTGCCATTTTGCGTGACATCTAGAGCTTACTATTATTCGGAGCAGTGAGCATTATCTACAAGAGTCATTGTACATTCTCGCTGCGTTTATGTAGAAAGTTTTCCTACGGTGAGTGTTTTTAAAAGCCACAGTGCATTAAGCTAGTTAACACGAACAGATTGCCTGGGATTGGATTCGCTCTTAGATTCGGGCTTGTCACGACGGAATAACAGAGAGGCTCTTAATAACGCAGGTCACGATCAATAAATACACAACAAGTTCGCGTTCCCAGCATGCCAGTTTATACGTAGATATACGAGCGTCCGAGTGGGCGAGATCACTCCAGTGTTAGTATACATCGAATCAGTTGTTGGGCTTGATGGCCGCTAGGCGTTCCCATCAGGAATAATTTCGGGCGCCGAGCCTTAGATTTGTAATGTGATTTGTGGCTGGAGGTACAAAGTGCACGCAACAGATTTGTACGGCATTAGCCGAGCGGCGTTACAATATTGCCAGCACTCCCACAGGAGCCTCGGGTCGGCAGAGCCGCGTCTGAAATAGCCGCCGGACCCCGCGTGTGCCGACACTTTCCTCAAGACTGATGTCCCGTCGGACAAGGAAACGGCGTTTCTTCAGCAGCGAGTCAAATTAGAAGCACATCTATCAGGGCAGTAGCGAGGTGCTCGAGCTGGTAACTTCGACTTGCCGTGGCTGTGGGGAGCGGGGAAGGCTGGAGAGGCATTTCGTGCCGTGTAAGACTTGCTAGCGGAGAGAGCCATTCATATACATAGGCACTTAAGTTGGAAGGACACACGAGGCAATTACAGAGACGGTTAAGAAGTGTCCGTCCCCCGCAGCATGGAGGCTACGAAAGCCGGCGTTCTGCTAGCCTGGCTGCTTCTCTTCTACACAAATGGTGAGTTAACCTTATATTTCTTCTCTATACGTATTATCCAAACCACACGCTGGGACATAGAAGTGAAAAAAGTAAACAATGTATTCTATGCACTTCCCTAATGTAACACAAAAGGCGTAACACCCATTTTCACTGTTCATTACTTACAGCAATCGATTGGAAACCATCTGGTTTCTATTAACATGCTAGATACTTTAACAGGTTGATACAGTTGTACAATGATGATATAGATTGGTGAAGAAGAAAGGACACGATGCGGGTGGTTCCCATACCAGATTAGTGTCGTGACTGGTGTGTTACCATTCGTCTCAATATTGTCCATATTGAATACAGTACAGGGCGATACCTTACCGTTTATGTGACATGAAAATTTGTCAAGCTGTGAATGTTGAATTATGATTCCTCTATTGAGATGTATCCTTATGATGTTGTATAAGAGAAAACGAATGCGTTTGTCTCATGGCAAAGCGATAAGGCAGACAGGGCGGATGTATGTACTTCGTTGTCGGTCACCCCATTTATCTGCGATAACTAGCTACCCGCGGCGAAACAAGTACGGCCGACGAGCCTTTGTACCGCAAACTATGAATGGCCTTTACTTGAAAAGGCGGCCCGAAAATGACTGGCAGTTGAGATGGGCGCCGAGATACTGAAAGGAAATATCTCAGGGCTAATTCCTCGCGCGGTTTGCAGTTAGTTGTTTTGCCGTGATGGCGATCTTCCAGGGTTTTTCGTTCTTGTAATTATTCGTGCCATAAGAATGATGCATGGCGTTGGTCCGCGGTCATGTCATGGGTAGGCTGAGGGTACCCACTGGGCGTGAAAGATTGATGTCAGTTTGCCTGTTTGCGGAGCTGGTGGACAATACGTTACAAGAGTTATTGCGTGCTTCTTTCCCCGGCTTGTCCACTGGTAGTAAAGGTTATTACCTCCCATAATGCTGCTTTCTTTTCAAAAGTATCTAATCCATTCTCACAGTAGACCCTTTACCATTGTGTTATATCATGAACAAATCCAAGGTTCATGCTGTCAGTAATGTTATAAAAATTACTTTCCCATCAAAATGTGGGTACATTTCTGAACCATTTATAGTATGGAATGTGGGTCTTGTGATATGCTAATAAGTCGTAGCGGTAATTGCCGTTTGAACTGATGGTCACTGAAAAAGAAGAGCGAAGAGTCATATTCGACGCAGCAGCGTCTTTTGTTTAAGCCGTAACAATAAGCATGCAGGTCAGGCTGGTTGGTGACTCCATTGATAAGGGTTTATCTCTTAAACGCTGCAAAACAATTCATACATAATTTATCCACAGACCTGGCTGTCAAAACTTATAGAAAGGGCCCAGGCGGCGCCAAATTGTTTTGATGGAGTTCTTTATCATGATTTAAGGGGCGAGAGCCCGACTTGTCAGGATGCAGGCCCTGCCGCTATGGCAAGTTCATTATCCATTTGATTGCATGTCGTATCGTAAAATATCATTCCGGAGGCGCTGTCAAAATCACTACTATGTCTAATAAACTGGAAATATTTGCGACATGTGGACCTTCCATAGTGTATTTGACATGATGTTAGTTGGGCAGCGCATGGATAGAATACCCATGTTCTTATTCCTTTTGACTGCATTTTATACCTCTGTTTGAGAAAATGAATTTGCATTCATACAGAATTGTGGGAGTCGGAGTTTTGACAAAAAATAGCTGTCACGTTTATAATTAAAACAGATCACTCTCTTAGCATTAGGTAGTCTTATATCGTTCAGAAAGCAATATCCATGGGATTATGTACCAACAAGGAGGATGTGCTTTGGAATAGTTTGTGACGCTTGTGAGTAAGAGAAAGGTAGCAAACTAAGTTACAAGCGCGATTCTGAACTGCGGAACAAATGAAGTAGTGACCGGGTACATTTGATCAATACTAAACCTGCATTAGCGCAAAGATGTGGTAGAAAAAGATGTGGTAAAAAAAGAATGAAAGCCAGAGATCGAAGAGAAGGTGGTGTGATTGATTACGTGATTTGTGTCCGTGTAATTGCTTCTGTCACGGACATGATACATGGGGGGAGGCCATTGATTTGCCACGCTTTGTCGGCCTACCCGTATTAATACCGCATTAGATATCCGGGGAACGCATTGGGTGCGGCTACAAAATACAGTTCATCTTTATTAATTCATAACCAATTCTAAATGGCAGCCTAGATGAGTAAATATGGCGAAGGAAAATAGGAGTCTGATTCGAAGCTTATGTATTTCATACTTATCAAATTATGCTTGGTATATTTATGATACAGTCGATCGGGGAACGTAAGTGATGTACTACTTCCACACATTAAACAAGATAGGTTGGGATATATTAGAGGCTGAATACCGGGGGTGCATTTGTCATTTCAGCAAAATTGAATGCCATTTTCATTTTCGGCTCCGGGTTGCCATGACAAATTCATACGACAACTCAGCTTAAAGTGACGCGTGCTCGCAGCAGATGTGCGCCGCTTTGTGACATTTACTCCATTTGCGTAAACGCAGAGAAATTAAAACTATCGCGGTGTGTTCCCCCACAGGTGCGATTGACTGCACAATTAAGCTGACGTCTCGACGTTGGTGGAATATTTTGGCGAGGCTGGAGTTTAGCGATATCGAAGGGGAAAAAATGATGCATGGTGTAATTTTCTAAGCCGTGAGACTGCGAGTCCTCCGGTAATCCATGTTCCTAATGTTTCCTTAACCCCCGGAGCACGTTGTCGTGTGTCTGTACAACAGGATGCGACATTTTGACAAAACACTGAGATGTGCTCTGACAGCGAGGAAAGGTTAATACTTCAGACTGTAGATGCGCCTGGATTACATGATCTAAAACCCTGTCATAAAATACCCGAGAGAAACACTGCTAGAAACGTCTGGTCTCTGACAGTTAGTTCCAGTGAATAATTCAAGAATTAAAACTTGACGCTGATATTTCTAGACGCCGTGTATGCTTTATATATCGAGATAGTTAAAACATTAATCCTATGCTTAAACTTATAATGAACTGTAGCCAATAAAATGTAATAAACCGGGGCAATGAAATCTGCAATATCTCGGTGTGCTATCCTAACCACATTAAAACAACAAAGTCATCATGCGTTATTTACCATTGAGTCCCCTAGATCAGGCTGGAGAGATGGGCACTTGTGCTCATGGATTAAGATATGTCTTGCTTTGTGACGAGTACGATAATAAACGCTGGTGATTCATTTTAAGCTAAGACCAGGATTTGTGACGGGGTTACTCAAAATTCATGTAATGGTTTCCCCCAGGTGTGGCTCAAGCTTTAAACATCATTCAATCAAAAAGTACCATTAGCAGTTTGACTTCAGTCTCTGGCTTGTGGTTCCGTGGTAGATGCTATCAGGACGCTAGTGCCGTTATCTTCCCAAACAGAGCTATCTTCTAGCCAACGTCGACATTAAAGGGGTAACTGTGAAAATTGGATGAACAACTAACTGAAAAATACAATTACTGGTAACGCTCTTCTTTCATTGATATGGGTATCACGTCAGCTTACCAGATACGGCATCTTCGACAGTCTCCAGCGTACATTAAACCGTTAATCATTGGCGTCAATATGAATACACTTTAGAATGGTAACTATGTTGTAGCAGTAGCCGGTTCTGACTCTACGTGATGAGTTACTACTCTCACTCTCTTTTGCTGTCTTTTTTATTGCAGCGACACAAAAGTTGAGGTGCTCGTAACTCAGTGATCGCTGATACTCTAGCTTCTTGCGATTGATACTGAATTTGGAGGTTTTAAAGTTGCCGTGCGGGCACAACTTAAGAGAGTGCGGAAGCTATAGCCCATAGAATAAAATTAAAAACGATCATGCCATGACTTAACTCAGATGATAAGACAAAACGTGGACATAGCTGCAAAGTAACATCACATTTTCAAATCACGTCAATTTTTTTAGTTAGGGTATGTCCAGCAAATCATGTTTAAGCTGTGTCTAAACTACTTCGCTACTAATCAATAGCCAGAAGGATCATCGCTACATGTTTTCTACCTCTGGTCAATATATAGACCTACTAAAAACTATAAACTCTGGTGCCAGAGATTTGATGTGGTTCCTAAATATTGACCAACCTCTTTAATTTTGTTTCATATCACGTCTCACTGGCCACAAACGGTAAAAGTCGGCGCCGGTCAGCATGCTAAGGTGACCTTCTACTGAGGGAAGCTTGAACTGTTTCGAAAAAATCAATCACTTTGCGTTATCTGGCACATGTAGGCTGTCAACAACGTGAGGATGCCTCAGGACCTAGTAGTTTGTAGCAGAAAATCTTTCGGAAATATTAAACATCGACCTGATCAGACGATATCCCAAATCTAAGGACATGTAAACGCTTATCATACACATAACATGAATTATATGTTTCTTATGTAAAATGCAACAACTCCGACGGTATTTCCTGGCCCCAATTGAATTTATGGATTTTACCTGACTATCAATGGAATGGCACCAGACGAAATCTGATCTTTCAGCATGCGTGAAGTATTCGTTTAGCACACGAAAAGTTTAATTTCAACTTTACATGGCAGTATCTTTGAGGCTTGCTTAGAGATTGAATTTAGCCTAGGAAGACGGAAACATGCTTTTCATCATTTCAGTGGAAAAGTGTTGCACGAGAGTCAGAACTTTTCGTCCACACATTTCACATTGCCATCAAGATGAACTGCATCTTAAGAAGGACCCCACAATGAGTACCTGTCGTACTGGGGAACTTTATCTATGGGGTATATATGCGGTAAGATGGTGCTTATGCAGACAGTAAGGTTACTAGTTCAACGTTACGAGGAAGAGTCGAAGTATCTAATATACTCCTCGTGAATTTTACGCCCTCGCCAAGGAATATACCCGCGGCAAAGGTTATGGTATTCATCTGCTCTGTAATACATTTTACGACGACATTTCTCGTAGCCAGAAATATCTATGGTTACTTGCGAAGCATAAAACTTGAACAAAATGTCACAGACATCAAAGTGATGCTATGTAGCTTGTCTTAGAGTTGATCTAGAAAGCGATGAAAGGATTAACGTAACGATAGTAGTTAATTCTAGTAGATTTATTAGTTTAGAGGTCGATGCTTTGATCTCGATGAGGTGTCCGAATTTACGACATGTTATGTTAGGAGGACTTCTTAACGACATAGATACAAGGATGTTTTTCTTCTTATCTCTTACCCACAGGAAACAAGTCGATGTAGGCCCCGTGAAAAGTAGAATCCGAAATGCCCCAGCCGGCTGCGACTGGTGATAGTCAGTAATGGCGCTTGTTGCGTAGATGAGCCACGCTTGCTATGATTGCATTTTCAGAACCATCTGTTTAACGTTTGCATGTTCGGGCAATCGTGACTTACAGTGAATCACAGACTAACATTGGCAGACTGTGGGATTTAGATTTAATTATAAACTATCATTAAAAACACCTTACAGAATCGAGAAACTCAGTTAATACGTTCCTGGTACAGACAGGAATGATTTTTCTCTTCCATTAACCTCCACGCGTCGAGATTGAAGAAGCGATGCCATTTTCTAAGCTGAGTCTCTCCATCCAGGTAATCTCAAAAATCGAAGCTGAGAAAGCTCTCCATCCAAATGGATGGCCCGACCCACAGCACGTCTGTTCCGAGCTGCCTCGTCATCAATTACCGCTGCCCTGGTCATTCACGATCCGAAAAAGCTTCAGATTTACCCGAACCTGTTGATCTGCTGATGGTGAGATTGTAAGACGCGCCCGCGGATTCCAAGAAAATGATTTTACACGGCGGTTAGATCTGGGTGATCAAGGGACTAAGTGAAATGCTTACTCCTGCATATATTCTAGTACTGTAACCAGCATTACTTTTTCGATAAATGAAGAGCTTTACTGTACATTTTACCCAGCAAAGTGAAGTACAGGTCACCACAAATACATGTTTACAAAAACATGTTGGTAAAATTACCATAGTCTCGTATGTGGTTTTGACTGCTTCTTGGCAATTTTGAAAATGTAGGATCTCCTGGGTTTATCTATAGTCGTTACATTAAAATGCATTGGGAATAATAATAATCATTGCTTTTCATAAACCCAAGGAGAGAAATTTTACGTCTTCCAAAATTATCAACATACATGGTACCATATACGATGAACCGCACTTTATCTGTCGCATTTGAGGTACAATTATTGACATGTTATTTGATTTAAAACTTTATATTGAACTTATTTCATGTATAAAATTGTACCATATGCATCCTTATTCTCCATTATCGTAAAGTTAAAGTATGAAAATATAGCACATGCATGTTTCCAGGGTACAGTTCGTCATCAGTTAGACATTATGACTCAGAAACTGGGGAACCTTCGATCCGGGGAAATATCAAGAGACACGCATTTCCCATTACTTGCTGACCTTCTCCGACATTACTCTACATGGCAGTAATGCATGGATATAATGCATCAGCAGCTTATCCATTCCTCACTGTCAGTTACATTACTTTCTCTACCCAGTGTGGTACCCATGCGGAAACCGCTTCAAGAGGGCACTCTGTCCCAATTAAACAAACCTCAGTGATTGCCAGTAATGTATAAAGGGTTAGAAAGAGTTTAGAAAATGGTGTGGGTGGGTAGGAATCGATTGAAAGAATGTTTTTTACTCAATCAGAAGGGTGCATGAGAGATATGCATCTGAGGATGCGCACCTAGCCCGGTTGTCTAGAGATATGGACGTGATTGCAAATGACTTCATCCGATGAACGGCCTCTACTCGACCTCTGACTGACCCATGTGGCACATTACGGCTGACGAAACAATTTATGGTTTGATCAAATACTCCTTTGTGTTCGACCAGCAACTATGTCTGCCCGGTTGCTACATTTACACAATAGAAACGCGTCCATACGTTAATACTAAACCCCATGAGACAACTCAATGCTCTCTTTATGGCTGCACAATATGTTCATAAACATATATTTGCCCATATAAAACGGTATGATTTAATTGAAATTTTCTGCTTGAAGTAGTGCGTGTTCCCTGATAAAGTTTTAGTGTCTGTATTTGCTTTGCGATAGGTGTTAATGTCTGATAGATGATGTAGGAAGGGAGTTTACATAAAGGATATGGGGTGCTAATTTTCTAGATACAAATCTTTCCAGCTTTATGAGTTCTTTTAATTGGTTTGTGTCAGGTCTGTTGCTTTGATTCTAATTTTGCCCAATGGCAGTACAAATGCTTGTAAGAAGAAAGCAGCATGCGCCCATACTTCAAGATCAAGATTTCTTTAACTTTGTAATAAAACCGTATTATTGGAATTATGTTCATCTTTCAGATGGTTTGCCAAAGCGAGCTATATTAAATATGAATATGTCCTTTTACACATTCATAGCGTGTGATTTTACAGAACTAGTACTCTTGTCGCAGTCTTACCCGTAATAAAAATAGTTTCGTCGGTTTGGTAAACCAATTCATATATGTATACTTTCCTCAGTACGCAACCTTATCATCATTCTTTATATTCTTGTATACTTTTTTCTTTACACACGTTTCGACAACCTGATTTTCTCAGCATAAAGTAAACTTGTCGTACTGTCACACTAGGACAGATATACGTCAGTGTTTCAAAGGTTAGACACCCATGTAATAAGATATGCCAGCTACCAATTACTCAAGATCCAGTTGCTTGGGTAATTGCTATTAAGCGTAGGTCAAGTTTTCATTAATAGGATAATTCATTTAACAAATGAATGAAGAAGACCTTTATACCACATCCAGGATAGAAGACTTCAGCCTGTAGTGTCCTGATCTTCTTTCTTCATGTGGCATACTTTCGACACTCCCAGTGTTTGTCTAGTCTAGCCTTAAACTGATTGACAGCATTGACAACTGAATCTGGTAAGACAGCAGTAAGGTTGTCATAACATGATATGTAAAAAGAATAATATGGGGTTGAAACTGAGAAAACTATACTGAATTGTTGTCTAATGTTTGAAATCATTTCAATGATTTCTTGTGATTGTTTCTGTACAGTTGTTCGTGGCCAGCCCGGGATAGAGCTCACCTTACCGCGAAGCGTGAACGCAATAGTCGGGAAAGGTGTCGTCCTTCCCGCCGCTTACTCAACCAACAGACGCATCAACCTCATCGAGTGGAGCGTCATCGACAGGGCCAACACCAAGGAACGGAGGCCCGTCTTCCTCTTCAACCCCAACACGGGAGTGTTTAACTCCGGGTGGAACTATGGAAGAAGGGTCCATCTGGAGGAGCAGGCATCCCTGCGAATGGATCACACCAGAAGGGAAGACGCCGGGACCTACGTGCTGAAGTTAACCACTGATGACTTACAAACAACGGAGGCACAGGTCGAGCTGGTGGTCATGGGTGAGTTTTGAGAGAGTTCTAATGTCTTTTATCTGATGTGTAATTAATGAAGGGTTATTGACCCGCCCTAGGTCTATGCGGTGTCATAATGCCCGATCCTTTGCTGTTTACAACCACCGAATAAACCACTGAGTGAGTGAAGCATTTCAATTTATCAAACTGACACATGCGTGAGACAAGTTCTGTATAACCAAAACACCGTATGGGTCAATAGTCCACCCTGGGGTGTATATAGTGACATAAGTCTATGTCTGTTCCTCTAACCACCGAATAAACCATTGAATGGGCGAGGCATTATCATGTATAAATAGTATCAAACTGACGCATGAGCGAGACAAGTACTGTATAACGGATAGATAGTCTAATCCTATACACCTTTAAACGTTTCTGAGGTCATGTTGAAACTAACAGGCAAACCTCTAGTACACTTGACCGCATTTGTTGCTATATGGAGAACTCACAGATGGTGTATACTGTATGGAGAAAATATGACCAGTGTGTCTTCATTACTTCTTTTGCCTTATTTTTGCTCAACGTCATTTGGCTAATGATTATAGACATCACGCTTCTCTGTATTGGAAATCTGGGACATTATACTCTTCCGAATTAGTTGCAAGAACAACAGCATTTTTATAAAACTTTTTTTTATTTCTATTCTGAACCATATGTAGTTTTAAAAGTTATCTGAAGTTTTCACCAAGTTTTTACCAAACGTCAGAAAACTTTTTGGTCATTGTGAAATCTTGACGAGTGGTGACCTTGTGACTTTATGGTTAAAATATTGGAAAATAAAATGTAGCATCCTGAATTGGTTCTGACACAGTAAGTTTAAATGTGGCGAAGGACGTGCCACCTTTAAAAGTAACATCACCGAAGTGTTGATTTGATTTCCGTCACTACGATGTTACCGACACAAGATGATTTCCTGTTCACCTCTGACCCCTCACAACGTTTGCCATCATCCCTAGCTTGCCGTTAGCCATAATTTGTATCAGGTTAAAAGAAAACTCAGCCTTCCGTGTAAACGATTCTCATATATCATGAAGGGGCTTGTTCACACCTGGTTTGCTCTAAAGAGTTACAAAACAAATCAAGCCCCGTGAAATAATTTCATACCCGCAGCTCGAATTCGCGACGATATATATTGGAGTGCAAAGTAATTTCACGGGCGAGGCTGCAAACTTTACGTTCTAGTCGGTCGGTAAAGAAGGGGAGATTGGGTTGGCGGGTCAGACAGTTACCGTGCAATTCTGATTCAGACCTAGCCTCGCTGTCCAGCGTAGATAGCTTTCATCGATCCGACGGATAAATTAGGTCCTGCAATCCGAGCTCGCTCCATACAGATTAAATCAAAAGATAAACCCGTGGAAGGCTCAATAAATACACTTTCATTCTCACAAGTAATGGCACCCGGGCTGGCATTAATGGAGAGCGTAGAGGTGGAGTTACAAATGTCGCCTGCATTATTTAACGTTTATCGTCTCATCTACCGCGACCTAATTGACTTCTCGCATGCACTGCACCTTGTTATTGATGAAGTCGACTCAAATCCAAAGAGGTCCTCACCCACACCACTGACCCCTGTACCTCCACCACTGGTCAATAGAAATAAAACTAATCAGCGCTGTACCCAATGGATGATGTTTCCAATAATTTCCCTTTTACCGTGACCCGAACCGTCGTGTTGAGAATTTAGAAGTGTTGTAATGACATTATTGAGGAATTGATGAAATATAATTCTGGGATAGCAACCGTACGGGTTAGGAAGAATATTTGAGCAGGAAATAATATCATTTGCTGTGGGTCAATAAAAATAGTCAATACATATGTATTTGTAAAAGGCTTTCCGGTGTAATATGAGTTATGTGTGCAGCTGACGTGATTTTGTATGATGATTATGGATTTTAGGTTGAAAATCTATTTTTGCTGATATTTCATCATGTAACGTACTAAAGATGGATCCAAGTGCAAGACTTCTACAAGGATTTTGTATCCATTTAATAATGTTTGAGATATCATAAACATAATGTTTTTGATATTTGGCAGAAAATTACATTCCGTAGATTTCAAGTTAAGTTAAAATCTCATCTACGCGTTTTGTGAGTTACATACAAGAAAAGTTACCCAAAGAAGGACCAAGAATATCTTATGACTTCCAGTCATCACTTATCTGATGGAATTGAAATATTTATTCGAAGTGCCCAATTCAATAGAGACTTATCGACTTTTCTCTTAGAGGTAGCCTTCTGTAAAATAGTGTCACATATAACGGACTGGAGAAATAAATGTTACTTACGACTTATGTACGGATTCAACTTGCATGTGCCATTTTGTATAGTTTTAATAAAATTTTCAGGTTAAGTTAGTTAATATCAAAAGTCCTCTTACATTTTGCTCTTTTCTACATATCACCATGTGTCATTTCCTTTATATTGATAATGGTTGATTGATGGTATTGCACTGGCCATATGCATGGTCAATATGTATTATATTTCGTTCATTTTAATGCAAATAAGAGGAGTTTACATGTATTGCTACCTTTGCAATTGCCTTATATAAAATTTGACCAAAGTTAGTCATTTGAAATAATCCTCCCAAGCTATAAGTGTTGTTCTTCCTTACTTATGAAATATGTTTATTGGTTAATATTAGTGTGGGTTGAATGATGATATTGCAGTATCATTTTTTAATCATTTGAAGGCCGATATGGCCTGCGGCATATTTCAGAATCGATGCCCTTTAAAAGCCAAAATATGTATTTTATATGCAATTTTCGATGAACATTATTCATTTTGGATAGTCTAATAATCAGCTTACAGTATATGTATTGCCATTTCCTACTTATCAAAATCTATCAAAATTCCTTTAATATTGATATTAGTGAGATCGGATGTCGGTCATTTTTCAATAATTTCATGGCCGTTATATCCCGAGACCTAGGAGTTATTACCAATACATAACTTTATATACTGTAAATGCCTTTAAGTTCGTGGGGATTTAAATTCGCGGTAGTGGGAAAAATGAAGTTCACGGTAGTTTTAAATTTGCGGTAACATCATGCACTGTAGTCTCTTACTGCCATGGAAAAATGTTCGCGGTGGTTTTAAGTTCGCGGTAAATTTGCAAACCGCGAATATAAAACCATCCCGAAAATGTCTGCATTTACAGTATGACTTCCTTTATCTCACCTCAGTGCCACCGACAGTGCGGGTCGGCCCATCAAACCCCCATGTCGTCACAAAAGGCAAGAGCGTGACCCTGACGTGCGCCGTCAGAAACGGGTTTCCCAACATCACGTCACTCACCTGGCAAAAGAACGGCGTCCCCATAGAGAGGCTGACCCCGGATGACCTGAAGTACACGGCGGGAACTTTGAAGTCGCCGAACCTCGTCATCCGCAGTGTGGACAGGACGGATGCTGGGAAATACACATGCGCAGTTAGCCACCCGGCCAAGGATAAGGATATTAAAAGCGCCATGTCCTTGAACGTATTATGTGAGTCAACGGTCTTGTGCAGATTGCATTGACTGCATTTTTTGCCTGTCAAGTTCTATTTCTCAATCGTATGCAATGACGTGTACACTGGCATATCGCTACAACAAATGTATCACAATTCTTAAGCATAAGTGGGGAATGATATATAAATTTAGTTGAAGCATACCTGAGGGATGTCCATGTAGCTCAACTGGTATTGTATCCTTACAGTTGACCTCCAGGCTCCAGTTAGTTGGTAACAGGGTATCCTGGTCCAAACCTAGATGGATCAACATGGATCACGGTTGGGGCTGCACCCATTTTACGAAAGGGACGTAAAATGGGAGTCTTGTGTTTGATTAAATGACTCGAGCACGTTAAAAAGGAAGCCTCTCCCTGCAAACAAATATACCCTGCTCCTGAAAAACAAAGGAAACTTGATGCCCTATGTACAGTGGAAGCCGCTTAATTGCACACCCAATTTGCCAGCGAATTCCGTGCAATTATCCGGTGTGTGCGATAATGCGAAGTTACCCAGTTGTACCGCACCGCCACGGGATTTGGAAAATCCGTGCAATTGACCGAAGTGTGCGTTTATCCGACGTGCAATTAAGTCGCTTCCACTGTACCACTAAGCAGACGGGTCTGAATGATCGACTTACAAAGTGTAATCTAGAGTAGTAGATGATGTGTAATAGATTGTTCTGTTCTCTTGCGCTCCTCAAAGACAATGCAGCCATCATACGCATATCCGAAGCACACACGGTCCCAGCCAAAGAGAGCGTGACGCTACAGTGTATCGCCGAAGGGAACCCCCTCCCCAACATGACATGGACGAGAGACGGAGTGGTGATGCCGTCCAAGCTGCAGTCCGTGTCCGGTGACCTGCGGTCCTGTACCATGGTACTACACAACACCAGGATGAACGAGACAGGCTCCTACATGTGTAAAGCCTGGAACGGCATAGACAAACCGGATGCCAAACCGGTGTTTCTCACCATTGGCCGTAAGTGTTGGGCAATGTACATTTCCAGAATTGTCTTTTTGGATTTCTCAGTGTCTTTACTTTTTTTATATCGTAGTCTTTTTAGACTTTAATATGAAGATTTTCGTCTTCAGATTTCAGAATTTAAGACGAAAAAGGGGGAATAGATTGGATTTTCCCCTTTAAATTTGGATCGTGTTTGGAAGACAAGATTCGGACAATTTTCTTGATGAAATGTTTATGACGATTTTCTTGAAAATAAGATCCGGTCGAAACATTCTTAACTATATTGGTTAAGTGCAAGACTTAGTATTGCCTTCACGGTGATTAAAAGTGGTAGCTGTAGCCATCTTTAAAGAACTAACTCAAGGTTACCAGAAAAACATCACTAGAACTTACATGTAATTTTTACCAGTCAGTACAATAATGTCTTTTGGTACTCGATCATTGACACACTGTCTCTAGTGAAACAGTGCAATTTTTTAATACATTGAAGACAATAAGCTAGACTTTAACAAGATAAGCAACTGGGATCGACTAACAACTTTTCCTGTGGCTTAGCTTGTTGCAGCTTTACAGTTGACCTCCTGTTCCAATAACGAATTTAAGATAAAGAATTAATTTTCTTTCTTCTTGTGTATTTTGTCGTCTTCTAAGTCATACTTTTACGTATTACGCAATATCTAAATTATCAGTCAGAGAAAATAACAAAACAGTGACGCAGTGAACGAACCCCGCAGTGACGCAAGCTTGACACAAGTGCGTTGGCAGCGCACCTTGTTCAAGGAGGTGCCTCGAGTATATTGAAGGGTAATAACTTCTAACTTGCTACAAGGGGGTTAAAGAAATTTAACCTCCTTGCTTGCTAGCAACCTCTGCCTGTAAGAATACGTTCATTTCCTGAATCAGCAATATACACTTACTGACCTAAGTGTCACTAGCCACTACAAATGTATGAACAGATGAACAAACTAGGACTAATTATGCAAATGTGTACACCCACAGCACCAGCCAAAGGCCTTGATATGAGCACGGTTGCCATAGTGATCGGAGTGACTGTGGGGTTCCTGTGGGTCAGCCTCTGTTTCATCCTGCTGGTGTGCTACATCCGGCGGCGCCGCCACAGGGCAGAGAAAACAAAGTTCGCTTTCTACTACAACCTGGGGAAGAGGGAGCCGAACAAGACTGACGAGAAGTCTGAGGAGGGACCCAAGGTTCCAGGTATGGCTTTTCCAGTTCCAGAAGCATGTGCAAAGCACTGTAAATGCATTTAAGTTCGCGGGGATTTAATTTCGCGGTAGCGGGAAAAATGACTTTTCGCGGTGGTTTTAATTTCGCGGTAACACCATCGACTGCATGCAGTGTAATACCTTAATAGAAAAATGTTCGCGGTGGATTTAAGTTCGCGGTGAAGTGGTCGCCGCGAAAACCGCGAACATTAATCCACCGCGAACATTTCTGCATTTACAGTATCACTTCCTTCCTCCATTTCTGTGACAGTTGGCACTGTGACAGAGGACGTGGTTTGAGGGCTCAACGAATGCCATAGATAGATAACGTATCTTTTACGCTACGTGTGCACGTCTTTTCAGTCATACTTTAAAATTTTGCAAGATATTTCAATTATGAAATGAAGGGTTACAAACATCCAATGTGGGTCGCGGCGCGACCGCCATCTAGTAGAGTGGGGCCTTAAAGGTGGTGTCTCACTGCACTTGGGGCACCGGTGTGGCAGTGCGGGGTTTGTTCATTGCTGCACTGCATTATTTTCGCCGATATTTTTATGATATGGATATTGCGTGATACGTAAAAGTACGATAAAGAAGACAACAAAATACACCAAACGTATAAAAATTCTCTGAAGTTCTTTGAGTAATCTTTCGAACCTCGCAGTGCCGCACCGGCGCCCCAGGTGCAGTGAGATAGAGGTATTTTGCTAGAGGCTTATCGATTATCTAACATTAAGATAAAATTTATTTCCCATTATTGAGAACGGTATAGGCTGCATTATATATGTTGGGTCAATATCTATGATGTGCCATATCTCAAGCTGCTAACCTGTACATCGGCAATCGATTGGCGACGGCTGACAAAACTCCTCATCGCCAATCAATCAGCAACGCCGTGTGAATACAAGGACATGCATTATCTTCTGTGATTGAAATGCACGGTCAAATCTAAACGGTAGTTAGAGTACTGGAGACTATCAGTCTTTGTATTTTCACTATGTTGGACATTCTCTTACGTAAAACTTCGGAGGTGGCTTTTACAGTATTATTTAGGAATGCTCTGCTAAGCCGGGGTAAGATTTCTCCTTTTGTGGGCGTGGCCTCTCTCCAGCTGTCAGCTAACAACCAATCAGCGAATTGCCCACGCGTTTTCTTAGATAACGCCTAGTCTCGGATTGGCTGACAGATGGTTAGAGGCCACGCCCACAATATTGGAAACCTCAGCCCAGTTTCTCAGAGCTTCCCTATGGTATATTGTATAGGTCACGGGCAAGGCACTGCGTAGGAGAATGTATCTTGGTGTGATATTTATAGAATGAAGTCAGAAATAAGTGAAACAAATGCGAATCCAACTATGTTTGTTTGCTTAGCCAAGCCCCGACTATCTGCACCCATGAACACGGGAATTGGAACCATGAGAAAGTCCAAGAAGGGACAAGGTAAGTTACGTATCTCAAGTAATGTAAAATAAAACCAGTTTTGTATTTCATAAATGTTTATTGAACTACCATTCTTTCAAACTGCACACAAATTTCAATGATGAAATATTTGTGTTTGGCATGATATCTGTTTTATAATGTTCTCCTGTTCTTCTCGTATATTGATATGACAGAGAGAAGGTACGCTAAGGTGCTCTATCCGTACCTTCCGATCGAGGAGAACGAGCTGTGCCTCCAGATTGATGACGTCATCGAGGTGCTGGAGGGGGAAGATGGCGGCTGGTGCCTGGGTTACCTGAGGGGCAGGATAGGCCTGTTCCCCTCCAACTACGTTTCTTTCCTCAAGGCGAATGAAGGTAATTGTCAAGTAATGGATTTACACAGATAGGTTGATCAAATAACATAAACGGTAGATTGGAAAAAGCTTGCAGGAAAAATTGAAAACCAAGACGTGTCAAATGAGAATTAGACAAATGAATGGGGCTGCTAAATGTAGTCCGTTGCACTATTACTTATCAAAACAATTGTACGCTTGTTAAAACAACTATATTACTGATACAATGGGGCTTACGTGTATGTTATGAAAGGTCGTATCGTCAGTTAGATTTAAAGGTGCATAAATATAATAGTCTTTCGGGTCAAAGGCTATCAACAATACCTCTTCCGGAGACGGTGGCCGCTGCCAACTTCCGGGCACCTTTGACTCGTTGCTGACGTCATACGTCCATTTAGGTCAATTGGTCATTTTAAGTTGAGAATGATTTAACTTGAGAATGAAGTGAATGATGTGAAGCTTGGTGACTATAGGGCTTTAATTTTGTACCGATATGGCGAATGAAAAGGTTAAAAACTCCCTTGTTTTGTTTCGTCTACAGGGAAGCCAGTTGCACCTCCCCGTTCAGGAATCGAGCTGGACGACACCGGAAAACGAAGCATCTAGAAACATATCGAAGACCGTCAGACGATATTCCCCATCTACTCTCGGTTTCAGCCTGATAAATGGGATGTTCTCATGATGAAGCATCTTAATAAGTAGCTGTACATTAACTTTTGAAGGTGTAAGAAAATGAGGTCAACACTAATACTGGAAAAGAATCTTCGTGTTAAAACTGTTTGGCTAACTTAAAGTTTTGAATGTACATATTTCAGCACGACTTTCATACATAATGATTTGGTTATCTCATTGTAAGGGTTAGATATGGGGCAATAAGGGTACGTTACATGATCAGTTTTTTTTTTCATGAAAATTTGTGAGAAATCATCAAAAGGATATTTTATCTGTGAGATGACTTATGTTACCTTTAAAGTTTATGTGACGATATTTGCCTTTAGTCTAATGTAGATTATGAAATACGTACGGTTTTGATGAACTTATATTTTGACGTTCACCCATCGGTGCATGTAGTACAGATAGACTAGATGTCAAGCAATGGGCAACGACTTTTTATGTACAAGAATACACATTGCTGACATTATGAAGTAAGAAAGAACTGACATGTAAATAGACCTGTTAAGGGAACCGTCCCCGAAGGAAACTTGAGTCACGACAAAGCACTGTTGTACATAATCGCACCGTAATTTGTGGATCGGAATTGTCATCATTCAATGATAATGGCTTAAAAAGAACTCTAACCATACGCATAGCACTTTGAACAGCATTTCTGACTAAGCAATGTGGAAAACGTGTGTAGAATTCATGTTCATGAGAGGCAATTTATTAAAAATTGTTTTAAAGCACACGTTTGTATGTCGACCATTACTCATCCTTCTTCGGGCCATTATTTTGCACAGATTCAATGACACACTCACGGCAATGGACGTCTTATCTGACAACGAAAATCACATTTTCTCACGTTTTGTAATTTTGATATTCTCCATACGCATTGGAACGTATCATATAAATACAATAACAGAAAGATTTAGTAAAAACGGTGCAACGATACATTCTCTACTGACATTTGAGGCACTTTTGAATTTTGAATCAAACGTTTCTTTTTCGAATCGTGAGCTGATAGTAAACTGTTAAATGGGTCATTTACGTCTCCCGTTAGTTTCAGTTAACGACAATGTTTCCCCCTGCCCTAATCTTCTCACAACGGTGAGAAAATACACAAGTGACAGGTGGTTTCAAAGATAAGATGTTCGGCTCTATCCGCGGCAAAATCAATTTACAGGGTGGAAGTAAAAACACTGTTGTTACAAATCAAGCACATGACCTATAGCTGAATGTACGTGTTAGAACGCTCCCTGAGGAGAATGTTAGAAAAACGTTAGTAGTAAAAGTAAAGATAAAGAAACCACCAGTGTATTCTATTGTAACATACAAAACTATACGCTAAACGTAAATACAAGGTGCTATCTGTTTCAATCTTCTAACGTCTTTTTTGAGACAGCAAATTATTATTATTATTATCTTATTTAAGGCATTTTTTCTTCAAGCTCTCCTGTCGGGACAAAATTTTCAATTTCAGACTCCAAGCCTTCAAAATGTACTGGTACAATACATGTGCTGAATGAGAAGGTGGGCAATTAAGAAAGTCGTGCCTTCGTACACACCCTTAAAATACAATATATAGTCAGCGTTACGTTTTTATTGAGCCTAGCTTGCTAGCTCATTAGGACCAAAGGTTCAAAAGGTGTTCACAAAAGGTCCTTAAGAAATGGTATAACGGACTGATGGATTTCAAAGACATGAGTCATTTCTGACATATTGGTGACGCACGTTGTTACATACATAAAGAGAAATGAATATCTTATCTAGGTGTGTTACCATATGCAGCACCAAGAGAAATGATACGAAGAAAAAAACAGGAACAATGGTAAATGGTAGTTCTAAAGGTTGGTATTTCGTATCAAGTTTTGCGACTACACTGAGTCTCATGACTTCCATAGTGTTGCCACTTTTACAACTATTCAAATAACATCTAATGTCACTTCTTCAACTTCGGCCATGGCTATCTCGTTACTGTCAATTCTAAGTACGAACATTAAGCTATAATACAACCTATTTTCCCGTTTTAGTACTTTATCGTCATGTTTCACTATCTCCGAAATCAAATGCTTGTTTTTTTCTCTAAAAATCAGGCGATAAAAAATGAGCTCGCTGATGTCCTAAAATGCACTTGGCACTTGCTGTGGCCGGCCTAAAGGTAGTCCGGGAATCCAATATCATTTTTGAGGCATTAGCGGCTATAGTTTGTTAGGGGCACGGTATCGAAGGTGGAGCCCATCCCTCTCTTTCCAACGCCTTTAACCTCACGAACCGAAGCCAGATACCCATTTTTGCCCCTGGTAGAAAGAAGTGTTAAGTGCTTTTCCAAACGACATAACGTCTAGTCAGCAAGCTATGGAATCGAATCCGGGATGTCTCGATCTCATGTCCGCTACCATAGCCACTTAGCTATCCAACGCCCCGTGGCCATAGGACGCCACTTGTGGTAAAAGAAAGTAAAATTTAGCTCCTTAGAATTTGCATAGGATTATGTGGTTGACAAATCTACCGATCTAAATTGTGAGTACAAGCGTTTCAGCGCTCATATCATAGCCTGATTTGTACATAATTTTAGTATAGCCATCGGAATCATACCATGACCAATAATGTGTAAGACCCCCATTCCACTAAGGCGGTGAATTCTCTGCAACAGCGCTGCGATCAAGGAAGACAATTTAAGTAAGCACCCAATTTCGTAGATAACAGACGAATCTTTCCATTCTTTGTGTGTTCTGATTTCATTTCAGTCATACCTTTATGTTTGCACGATATTATAATTATAAAGTCATGGGTTACACAAATAGAGTTAAGATCACAGCTAGGTCCCAGCGTCGGCGCCGTCTAGGGGAAAAGGGGCCTTACCGATAATGGCTAATGTCTTTGTTCAAAATGTGAACCGACAGGATTTAATGAGTTCAATTATTTCTGCCAGCATATAGGTAACCATAGTGATTGATGTTGTGGACATGCATAACATTTCTAGATGTGCACATTGAATAGCATCTCCGAAAGTGCACATTGCATATACCATCTCCGGGAAGTGCACTTTTTTATACCTACTCTGGGAAGTGCACCTTTGTATACCTACTCCGGGAAGTGCACGTTGCATATATACATATATACCGTCTCCGTGAAGTGCACCTCGCATACCATCTCCGGGAAGTGCAACTTGCATACCATCTCCGGGAAGTGTACCTTGCATACCATCTCTGGGAAGTGCACCTTTTATACCATTTCCAGAAGTGCACCTTGTATATTATCTCCGGGAAGTGCACCCTGCATATCTGGGAAGTGCACATAGCATACCATCTCCGGGAAGTGCACCTTGCATACCATCTCCGGGAAGTGCACCTTGCATACCATCTCTGGGAAGTGCACCTTTTATACCATTTCCAGAAGTGCATCTTGTATATTATCTCCGGGAAGTGCACCTTGCACGGCATCTCCAGAAGAGCACACTACATCACTACTGACGGGAAGTGCACCTTGCATACCATCTCCGGGAAGCGGCGGGCATTAACCTGACCTTTACTTCCGGCTGAAGATCAAGGAAAAACAACATGAGTGTTCAACGGATGGGCTTAACGGCCAACCCCTGGGGCCTTACATAAATCCCCCTGACAGGAAAATGTTTTTATAGCTTTCTTCTCACTGATAACCTACATGAGCTGACGCCTGCACGTGCCGGGGCACCTGTCTTTCTGTAAACACATAAAAGCTTTTCTTCATATTCACAGAGAGTTATTTAGCGAGAATATTTATGACGTAACCTCCTTAATAGCGGTCTGGGCAAAAGGTAGGCTTAGGACAGAGAGATAATTGACTCCACTGTAAGTGCTCGCGGATAGCCTACATAAATCTTTGTGTTAAAAGAAAACATTACTACGATACAGCTGTAATAAAGCATTGCTTTTAGTTTGCGTTGCATGTTGTATAAAGATATGATCATAATTACTGTTTGAGTTGTTTATTGTAAAGAAGTATCTTCACTTGCTACTGTATTAATAAACATTGAGTTCAGTCTGCGTTTATATTGTCTAAGAAGTATAATCCATCACTACGGTTTTGTTAATTTTTGCGTTAAGTTTGCATTGTATATTGTTTAAAACCATTTCTTCTGTTTTTACGATTTTGCATTACGTTTGCATTTTATGTTGTTTAAGATATAGACACTTCAGCAGGGTAGGCAAAAAATAAAAATATTTTACTACTATTTAGCTCACATTTTGCATTGTATTTGTGCTGTGTATTATCTAAAAAGTGGAATACATCACTTAACTGTTTAGATAGATTTTGCTTTAAATTTGCGTTGTATATTGTTTAAAAAAACGTTCCAAGCCTCATTAGATACTCCTTGCCGTGAATATTTATATTTCTCATGATTTCTGAGAGAATAGCTGCAGCGTTGGGGGAAAGCCTTGAGCGTAATCAAGAGATGAGCAACATCAGCATGCTCGCCTGGAGGCGTGACCTCTGACCTAGAGGGCGACCTCTGGAGTCCGTTTGGATAATAAGAAGCTAGCGAAAGTCACGAACTCCTTCTTCATGAGCAACGCCGATGTATCCTTGGAATTTGGAATAAAAGGGGCTTCACGTTGTCTTCAAAGGCTTACGCAAAATGAAGGGATACAATCTCCAAATGACCAAGAGCTCGAAAAATCTTATGCATAATATATAAACAGATTTACGGATGAAATAAGACAATATCAAAAGCTGGTGTGTTCAACAGGTTAACCACAATCCTGCAAATCTGATTAAATACACGTAAATAGCTGAAAAAAATCTTGTCGGTAGCTTAGATTTCACTTAGAGTTGATAAATCGTTCCAGTCTTTATACGGTACAAAATAACAAAGAGAACGGGAAATAATGTATGGGGGCGACAAATAGTAGCCTTCTCCGCAGCTCTATAGGGAGGCATGTTAAAATTGACCTCCCCAGTCTAAGAGCCTTGCCAATATGTTGAAAAATGCGAATCAGCACCCCTTTAAATATAAATGCAGGCGCCCCTAGAAGGAAAAGGGAAATTCAATATCTTTCTTATATTCATAAAGAAAGAGAAAATAAGACTCAACTGTCAATCTGAAAGAATATCAGAAATTAAAGACCACGCTCGGTACTTTCCAGTCAGTTTTGTAACCCCAAATAGAACAATATAGGTTACACAATAAGATGTAATGCTAGACATGACAAGAGATTATAATCGTAAGTTACACAGGATGAACTGACATATTCAACATTGAAGCAGCGGTCTTTGATCGATATGATCCAGAATTCTCATTTCGAATACCACAACTGTATGCAGTACATGAATGGGCCACAAGGAGCGTGGTAAAACTACACATTTTGAGTTTCGGCCAACTAAGACTACCTAAGCCTGCTTTTCGCCCGAACGACGCTGTGTGGCGTAACAGCACCAGAGACCAGGATATCTGCTCGTCCAACAAGTTTGATGTTTCCAATATTGACTGAAACATACATTGTGAGCAAACGTTGATATTGTTCGTACCGTTAGAGATCCTTCAAATCTTACTGTGGCCGACTATGACATCCAGGCAACCACAAAATATCGATATTTGGACAGTTGGCATAAAATGAAAAACCACGCATTAGATTAAGCCATACATCACTATATGGGGACTACAGTATGCCAATGCATCTTTGAAGTACTACTATCTCGGCGGTAACATCAAAGACCGACAGACTAAAAACCCAGTATTGTCTGTTATGGAAAATAGAAAATATGGATGATGCAAACTGCGGTCTTCCGGGCAATGATCATAGAGTCTTTTCTCTGCCTAGTTTTATCACAGAGCTACGTTATACAAAATGTGATATTCCTGTAGCTCAACTTGTAGCAGCCTCAAAGTCGAGCTCCTGGTCTCAATTGGCTGGTCATTGATTAAATCTCCCTTATAGCAGCCATCCCAACATATGCTAGGCCACAAAGAATATGGGGGAGGGGCCAGCTACATCTCGGAATTGACGTAAAATGATAATAAAACGTAACAAAAAGGTGCGTTTGGTATGTTGAAGGGGAAGGGCTTGCAACGCCTAACTGTAAAAACATAACCTGGTAGAGAAACAACTAGGGAAATTGCTGATCTATGTGCAACTAGAAACTACAAGGCGAACAACAAAATGGATATCTATATAGCTACAACCGTTCTGTTGTTGGTATTCTTGACTTAGTTTTGGTGATACGTACATAAGTGTAGCATGAGCAAAGTCCTCGTATGCAAAATGCACATTGAAAAACTAAACTGCATCTGATCCACATCTGTACTACAAACACACTATAGGTCATTTCTTCAAACCTTTAGATTTCCACTTTGTATGATGCGTACATCACGGCGGGAAGTACCCTGGCATTTTCTCCCAGCGACTGATGGATTCGGCAAAAGTTCAAAGTTTCATCAAAAGGCCAGCCTGCTCGATCGCTCATCTCACAATCGTCGCAATTTCCTCTGGATAGATATCTATCCCTATGTATGCTTATGAGATCTTGATCATGAACACCAATAGTGGTGGGTAACGGTATACGCGTACGGTGTAACGGTAAAAAAAAAACTTTTTTCTTGTTGGACTGGTCCAGAAAAACCGGACCTGAAAAAAATCAGTTGACTGGATGTTGGACCGTTTTGAAAATGAACATATTATACTGCCGCTACGGTGGCAGGCGTTCACGTGTTTTGAGGCTTATTAGTCCAAGAATATAAAAAGCGCGAAGTAGAGAAGAGTTAAAAGTCATTTTTACCACAGACAATTTTCTACAGACAGACTTGGTCTAACTTAGTTAGGTAGTAAGCGCTGTTTACGTGAAGGTAGGACACTCCACAAAGCAGATTCCTTTGTAGCGAAATGGACTATTGTTTTGAGTATCGCCCATTGGCAAACAATTCGGCCCAGGTTCAAGTCTGGACCAGGACCGGATCATCTGGGCCTGGACCGTACCTAAACTTTCTATACCGGAACCCATACCGAGGTTCGTAGACTTCCTTCAGCCCGTTTTGAACTTTTTTCTCTTTAACATGAAACTCTGTGCCTTAGTACGCACTTCACTGACTGGCTGTATCATACGAAACTTTTACTGGGTTAGGCACCTATAGCTTACTAGATTGTTTATAAGGGTCCATCGTTAGGCTAACGTCACATTTTACAAAAGGGCCCGGCCAGGCAGTTTTGGGGAAAAAAGCACAACGTATGATATACAAGACAACAAAAGCACAAAGACGGACCAAAATAATTCAAAAGCACACCTTGTGGATATTAATTGGCGTAAACTTTTTTTCAAATGTGACGTAGGCCTAAGGTGTTTACTTGTCTCGTCCCTGGATATTAATTGGACAGTGATAATCATTTTTGAATGTATTAAATATGAAAAATCACCTTGTTATTCTCTGAATATATCATTCATATACAGCTCCATAAATGTTCTTCTCCCCTTATTCGTAACCCTATATCAGATTAAAAGAGCAATGTACATGTTGAGCTTCAACGTCTCCAAAATGTAGAAAGTAGACAATCCTATAGATCATAAAATCATCATATAGCATGTACATGTGGTAAGATGTACTTTGTGTGATTTCCATAGAAATCAGCAGAATGAAAGACTTGTTGCTCTCTAGTTTTTTCAGTTGTTCATATGCTTCCTCCGTGAACCATGAACTCTGCTTTATTGCAAAGGGGCGCAATAGCCACTTATGGGTGGAGCAAAACGGGGGCGTTTTGGTAAGGGGAAAGCACGAAGCTCCCTTTGGATTTTAGTTAATTAGTAACGTTGTGAAAGAGTAGCATTCTAATGAAGGGTGTATACAGTCATGTGTTCACTGTTAAGTATGGCAACTAATTCGAAAATGAACCCGTATCCACAACACCCCTTTTGTTACTCCAAGTGCCCTACATGGTCTTTTAGCAGGAAAACCAAATAGCAGGAAATGTCAAAAAAGTTGGACATAGTGAAAGTGGCAATACAGAATGATGATCACGTGGAAGATAAGAAAGGAATCGATCTCGATCCAGTTTAGCTCAAGAGTTATGTATTCTTCCACTGGCCATGACAGAGAAGGATAAAGAGTTTCTACTTGCCAGGTATGATAGAAAACTATGGTAGCATTATTGCGTTCATTTAGGCCACATCAAGTAAATTTTATGGGTGACATCCTCTTCAAACAGCAGAAATAGTGAGATATAGCACACACAAATAACAAGTCTGGTACAATAAAAACAAGATGGCTACATTTTCCAAATAAGACACATTAAACGTCGTAACAATAATCAAAATGACAAATTTGAAAACATGGCATCACAACCAACAAGAAAGTAATCCCTACATTTAAGACGTGTACTGGCGTAGGTGTGGTCGGCTGGTATCACAAAGTTTGCGAACTTTTGCAACTATCCAACTAGTTTTACTTCTACAACTACAGTCATGGCTACCTATCTAGTGTCACCTCTACAAGTACAATCATTAGGCTTCAACACAGATCATTTACTCATTTTAGGTGATTCGTTGCTATGTTGACCATCTTCAAACAAGCAAAAAATATCAATTTTTTTCTGAAGTCAGGCGAAAATGAATGAGTGCGTTGATGTCAGTCATAAATTCACTTGCTGAGGCATTACGTATGCAATGGCCAGGATAAGCTTGGGTGATGTCTACGGTTTAACAATGATATGGGAATGCATGATCACCAAAAGAAATTGTACAGATAAACACAAGATATTCTAGATATGTGAACGGAAATTAGAGCGGAAATAAGAACGGGTTTAAATCAAAACTCAATTAATTTAGATATTATAACGGAAGCAAATTCTATCCAGATACTACTGTTTTGTTGTACCATTGTCAAGTCTACATGCTGACTGAAACACTATCTTGTATTCAGGTCATAACCTTAAATATTTCATTTTTCAATTCCCGTTCCGCACAATAAATCATTCAATACAAGACATCCCTAATTCATCAATCAGGATCACGGAAAACTTTCCCGGAATTTCCAATTACGGGAAGGTAGTCTTAACCACCTGGTACCTCCCATTCGGTAAGGATGCGGGGATGGAGACTACATGTTACCGTTCAGGATTGTAGCCAGCACCTGTCCTTCAGTCCTTTGAAGGAATTTTGCAGCTGGGGACTGAAAAAAGTTTTCCCCATTCCGTCCCCTGGGAGAGACAAAAATTAATTAATATGTAAAGATATAAAAAACTGAAACCCATGTGTTCTTCTTCACCAAAACTGATGTCATTGAACAGCTTAGTCTACAAGCACAATTTGAATCAGTATGCAGAAAATAGTGTTTCAGAGGGTCTTTATTTAAAAAATTTTCTGGGACCCAGACCCCCTAGAAATGACGTACAACGTCACAACATGCCTTCGGTGCTCGATAGGATTTCCAGTCAAAATCCAGGGGACTGAAAATTAATTTCAGGCTGGCTACAACCCTGTTACCGTTTGACAGGCTAAGTCTTTGGCTTCGAATGCACTATTAATACCATGCGTTGTTCCTCCGGTAACAAATGCTCGTAAGAAGCCACATATGGTTTAATATCCCATACTAAATTGGAAAATCACTCTCCACGTCAGGTTACCCTGTGAGATATTAATGGTATGAAATTGTTTATTGAAGTTGCTCCGCCTTCTGTTGTCTTACCTTAAATAACCATGCTTGTATCTAACGTTACATCTTTACAGCGGTCTTTTTTTTGGGAGGGGGGGTACTGAAGGTGCGATAAACTGCGACAGTGCCGCGATCTCCCTGCGTCCTAGATTGAATTTTTATAACCCCCAATTTCATAGATAAATATTATGCAAAATGTAAAAGTATAGTTTTAAAAAAGGTGAAACACATAAAGTGTAAAAAAATACGTTTTTTTACTGATCTATAAAATTTGTCGGACGTCCTAGGTAGTGGAATGTGGGCATACATTATACTTCCTGTAGTTTCATAGACACCCACAGGCGTACTGCCGGGGTTTTCTCCCACCACTACCAATGATCATAGTCGACGTTACAATGAATAATAAACGGTCCGTTTCTTTTGCCATTCTTTTCCTAGACTTGATGGACGAGTGACGTTTGGCGTGAAGGTAGTTTAGCAGAATCCCCTGAGGACTAAATTGTCGGTTTTCATTCGGTCAGTTTCCAAAGACCACTACAAGACGAATAACCAGTATTGTCGTTGGTAATGGGATAGTGGGGATAGTTCTTAGTGGATCATAACTTTGGTATAGGAGGTGGATTTTCTAATGAAGAAGATTTGTCGTCTTTGGATCAACGACAAACGTGCCCTTTTCATGAAATCATTCGTGATGCAGGCGATCATATTGTGCTTTGCCGTTACCTTCCTTTCAGGCACACATTATATATGTCAGGCTAACGTCACATTTCCAAAGGGGGGCCTGGCCGGGCTGTTTATTTTCATTTGTGGAAACAAAAATTGGAAATTTTCAGTTAAAACTATACACAAATAATGCCCAAGACTATTCCCTTTACTTGTGTTGTTTGGTGTCTTTCAATTTTGTACTTTGAGTTCCCGAAAGGTGCCCGGCCGGGCCCCGGGTTGTAAATGTCCTTTCAGTGTACTTTAGGCTCGATTACGTTGTCATTTTTATTCAATATCTCAATTCAAATATTACCCACCCTCCTTTATGGCTTGAGATTTCTGACCGTTTGACGCCTTATTTAGAGCGGGAAGAGAATTTCACAGACTCAAAGGTAGAATATAAGCAATTGTGGAAACACGTACTAATCGATGGGTGGGATATAAGGAGGGGTACGGAGATTTTCAACGGGATCTATCCTTACGACAGTTCTTACGGAGAACTAAATCCTTCCGTTATTTCGATGTTCCATCTTTCTTTACTCCCTTTTCTTTGCCGTGCTATCATATCACTGCACCTGTTTTACCTCCCTTGAACTTAACAAATGGGGTACTGCTATTCCGGAAATCCTGCAATTCTAGTCGCAGCAGGGGATAAAGTGACTTTTTGGCGAGGTTTTCAAGGAGGGGAAATCTTCTACAATGTCACCTTGAAATCACTTTGTGCGGTGCCATCAAGCCATGTTTGCAATATGATGTATGTCACAGTTAAGGCCAATATGGGCGCGCAGAGGGTAATTGGTAACCCTGTACTTTTACTTATTACCTATTCTACTCGCCGCTGCGCTTTTTTAATGCTGTGTGATCTTCTAGTCACGCCATGAACAAGTAAAGTCATGTTCGAAAACTTCTTTCAAGTTATGTAGGCGGCTAGATTTCTTGTGACACTAGTGAGGAACACGTAGCTTTGACCGTAGTCGTTGAAGTAACGCTAGTTCAATAGTTTAAGTTCCACCGTACGTAGTACGTACACGTAGTAGCTATGCATGTTGTCAACTTGGTAAATTATGCCAGTCAACTTGTATAAGTGCACCTCTTGAATACAGAAATGAATTACTTATTGGACGTGATACCACGTTTTGTCGCTTCAGTTCTCGTTACAACGTTTAGATTGTCTATTTTGAAAACCTAGTTATCTTATTTTCTTACCAATTTTGATTTTTCTCAGTCCTCTCTCACTGAATCTGGAGCACGAAAGGATGTCACCCATAAACTTTACTTGCCGTGGTCTTACTAAACTTCATGAAGTGTTGTATCACATCCCAGCACAAGTCCGTAATTCATGATATCATCTGCCCTTCGTGTACATGTACCACACATATTCCTGTTCTCCATCTGTAACAGAATGACATCGTGCCATGTACCACGTAGATTAGAGAAGACTTGGAGGTTATCAGTCAAACACAGCCGTGTCACCTTTAACCTCTCCGAGTAGAAGACCGAAAGAAGATAATCCTGAAGACAAATCCAGTTAGTCCATCATTCTGACCTAGAACGAAGTTACTAAATGAATATAAACTAGTCCCCTCCCCTCCTGTAAGAGTTAAAGCCAAACAAATGATCATCCTATACTCCCCTACTATCCTTCGGGAGAGCAAAACGTTTTATTATGGCTCAACATTTGACATTTAGTGCATGAGCTTCAATAACGACTAATGTGATCTTGTAACAAAGGAACGCAGAGAAAATCGTATCCATGTACAATCTTGTTTGTTTCCTTTCAAATTCCCAGAGGAAAGGATATTACAAAGGGGACATTCTCTTTCAATTCATTTATACAAGAAAGGGTATTTTGAAAAGACATTTTCGGTCCATTACTCTAGGTATTCGTCTTAGAAAATAATTCAATTCATTTCTTCAAAGGCTTTAATGGACTGTTTTTGTCCTTACCCAATTCGTTCCATTAGGTTCCTGAAGGTATAGTCTAATGGCTTCACATCCCACTCAATTGGGCACGCAGGAAATGAGCTCGAATTTGGATAAATCAAAAGTGGCATCTACTTCAGCAATACTAGTACCACTACAGTACTATATACACGTGTGAAGGTCTGTTGTTGTAGCTTTTACACGCAACAGTAAGTAGATGCTGTATATGCCTTATGGTGTTAACCTTTGCTATGAAATATAAACATACAAAGACGTTAATTTCTTGTGTCTTCAACATTACTGCACACATTATGATCAGTAAGTGCCAAGTAGCTTCCTTTTAGTTTTAAAATGGAGGTATTGTTACTGATAATTTGTGGTCAGTATAAGTTAAGAACCTGAATAGATTTTGATAGTATTTGGTATGTGGGTAGGTCATAAGAGGCAAAAGCCAAGGTCGTCTACGGGCCTCCAGGCGACATCCATTAGCACTGCAGCACAACTTCCGTTTCTATTATGCTTTCTCTAGGGCATGCTTTTTTATGGCGGATAGCTTTTGATGTCCCTCCACCCCCACCCCCCTACGGCTTTTTATGCTTCCAGTTGCAGCGGTCAATATGTAATATTCCTTTTCCCAAGAAAATACTGTAACTTAGATTGTAACCACAGGCAATACCGCAGGCTGTATTATTGGGTTACGTTAGAATATCTGGCCCGGTAGTGTACAGTTGTACATCAACGGACACCATCACATCTCATTACGCCTTGACTATCGTCCGTCTTCATGTAGACATGGAACAAGAAACCAATTCAATCATTTGACCTACGACATAGTCCTACATCATCCAATACAATCGTGCCTAAAAGCATATTCGATGAGGAACATAAGTACAACTATATAGTGTCTTCGGTGCGTTCGTTGGTCATTATAGATTTTTTTATCATCTTGCAGAAGCCATTCCATTGAAGATAACTATGCAGTTGAGTCGATTTTTAGAAGAAACGTCTGAAGACTGTAAGTAACGCTAACGTGCGGAACATGCTCATAGATGGGAATACTCTACCATTAAGGACAATTCGCAACAAGTCTTTGATTTTATCTGCTGATTCAGGCACATTAGATGGACATAAAATCGACCTGAGAAGTGCCATTGGCGACTGGATGACTGTGGTTACATATTGTACGTGGCTAACCGTTATCTCTACGGGAACAGGGGCGATAATACCGGAAGATAAGACAGACATGTTTCACCTAGAATCCAACTTAAGACTGCCATCCTATCTGGCGGCCACGCAAACGCATCTATGGTGACATTAATCCATTCAGTTATGCGGGGCGTTTTGCCATCAGATGGGCTATCTATGAACTTCATCTATGTTTCATCAGACTGAATGCATCCTATTAACGTGTATGTGTCAAGTCTTTTCTACTCACAAATATGTCTTCACTCAACACAATACGATAGAAGCATTCGATTTGGAGCATTGTACCCGATACTGAGCTGCAGGATATTTTTACCACAGGATTTTGAGATTGACAAAGACACACCTATACCTCTATTAATGCTGAAGGGACTTATATACGTGAAAGTCAGCGAGGACTATTACCTTCGTCAAGCTATGTTTTCGGTGTCGTTTGCTTCTTTGTCTTCAGGAAGTATTACTCTAAATGGATCCTCATGACATTTGTTAGGTGGGTAGGGGTAGGAAAAATAAAGGTCAAGATTGATTATGATCCCCTTGTAGCTATCTACATTATTGCAGCTCGACTTCTGGTTTTGATGCCTCATCCCATGATATGATCATGATTTTTAGTAGAGAACTTTTGGAATAGAGAGTAAGTATTGTAGGTTTGAGAACTATAAAGCGTATCTTTTAAACTACAAGGGACGATTTCGAAAGAGAATAATCACAAATATCGTTCATCGATCATATCGCTTGTTTATGTTTTCGCTTGGACGTAATAAATACGGCAAGGATAAAACCCGTAACAATGAAAACAGAAGTATCGTCTGTTTTCTCAGAATCAGCTGTCTAGAGTCAAAAGAATCCCAAAAGTCTACTTCTCCCTTAAATATTGAAATGACACAAGAAAAAATACAATGCCAAGTACATCCTAGCATAATGCATTGATAAATAATGAACACGGCCTTTAAATGGCCATAAAAATTATATGTCTTAAATACACGCCACAAAAGAACAATATTTTCATCCTTTTAATCTCACGCTGTGATGTGTCAATCAAAGGTTCTTATTTTGATCGCCGTTTGGTCATGGGGTTGCACTTCTGGCAATATTTTTGTCATCTAAAACTAGAGAAAAATACATAAATCATTTAGAAAAGGTTGGCATTGTCGTCATACTGGTAACGACCTTCTACTCTTGCGACTGATGAAGAACAATGGCGACGTGGTCTGGGTCCATAATCGATACGTTGATAAAAACATTCCTGCCTTTTCCTTTGTGTTCTGTAGAATAAAGGCCATTAAATGTGCAGTACGCTGTCCACTTAACGGCGAAAGAAAGTGGACACCCCGCTGTGCTTTTCATCTTTATTTCAGTCACGCTTTTGTACGGGGGACATGCTCAGCATCCTGAGGGCGTTGCTGCCATTCACTTCCATTTTACGATACAGCTGGGTGATAGAGATCGCCAACGACTTTGATCCGCTGTGACTGAATTACCCGCTTTTTTCCCCACCTACATTTACAACGAAATATGCCCTCTGCTGATATGCACGATTCTATTGCTGGTCCCCGCAGTCTCATCCGTTGGGAGTGCTCTTGAAAATCACGGTGATTACGTCGCAAACACCCTCATTTTTCATTGTCTAAGTATGTGTCTCCTCCAAAAGCAGGTGGCCCGGAGTTGCATCGTTCATGGGACGGCTTTTCCCAGGCAATCATTGCCACACGCCCCGCTGAGCGTTTTGTTGCCAGCACGCAAGGCGGATGCAACATGCCCTGAAAGGCACCGGGGCTATTAATACTAAAATGCAGTTCATCAACAAGATCATGTAATACCGGCTAGAATTTCTCCTTTCAAAGCGGGTACCATAAAAAAAATGGGCATGCTATTTTTCAAGTCTTTGTACTCGTCATGGCATTGTGCCCACGGAGTTGGAACCAGCAAGGCTTTGAACTTGCGTCGTGTATGTCTGAAGCCATATTTCATTTCATATCTAGAACTACAAAGTACGATCTATCACCGTAATTAGGCCCCTAAGCCTTTAATCCCTCCAGGCTCAAGTGCCTGCCTGTCGGACAGACGGCTGGCCGGTGTTGAAAGGCGTGCGGTTGGGCTAACTCCCCGGGGAAAACGAGTCCTGTCCCGCAAATGATAAAACCGGCTATTCTCCTCCAGGAAAAAGCGTAAATGCCATAAGTCAGAAGAAATCCCATGCCTGGAGCCCTTTGTACCTATTGGAGATATTTACGAACCAGGAGTGGCGCGTTGTGTGATTTCTTACGGTGGCATTTTCGTGAAGTAGGATAAAAACGGCTATGTTTTAAATAAGGTTTCAAAAATGTCACGCACTAATGACAACCGTAGGATTGGGAAAGATACGACTTGTCATTAAATAAGAGACAGAGGTAAAACCGGAAAGGTCACATAAGAGATTTACACTGTTGCCAAACTTTGAAGAAGATCTAATCGTAACGGTTGCCTTTCTTTAGTTTTTGAATTCAGAATATACAGTGGTGGTGGATGGAGATGTAAGAAAAGACATAAGGAATAGTCGGTCTGGGACTTATTTTTTTCTCAACCACTGTAGTAAAGACAATGTATTCATTCAGTATTCTCATCAATTTTGCAAGGTATTTCTCAATGGCATGTGGCATGGAATTACTGTGAAAATGCAAATTTCTCCGGGGTTTAATTTCGCAGTATTTAGGTAATGGTATGTTCGTGGTAGTTTTAATTTCGTGATTAAAACAAGCAGATACTAATCAGGAAGACAACAAACAGAACGGAATCATTAATTTTCGCGATTTTCGCGGCGAAAACTGCTAATATAAAACCACCGCAAACATTTCCACTTGTACAGTTCGTGCGATCATTAAACAATAACAAGATATTTTCGCCCCCCTGGTGAAAAAAACAATCACAATAGTACAAGATTGATACCTGTTACCTGATATGTAAAAGTACCGTTGAGTTCACTTAACATCTTAATTGCGTTGTGCCATTACACAAAGGAATTGTTATATTACGCCATGGAGTATCGTCAATACACCCACATAGAATCTCGGGTGGTTCGTTATGAATAATGTCTGTGAAGTTTAACTTCCTGGCAAGGAGATTGACAGACCAATTACATTACCTTCAGACTAAGACAAAGGCGCTTTAACAAGAAGGTCTGCTTTATTTTATGTGCTCCGTCCGTAATACTTTAACTTGTGTATTGTACATCTATGTTCTAAAATGCTAAGTTCAAGTCAATGTTACAATCAGAAGTACAGTTACAGTGATATAAGAATGTGGTAGCTTGATACATCTAGGATGACTTCTATAAATTACGTTCAACTTCTGGCTTCTTAAGTCATCTTTGTATGTACGAATAGATGGAGTTTATGATACATGGTTAATGCAATTAATTACATAAAGAATGTGAATTTATCCATGCTATATAAACATTAAAAGATAAAGCTGATCTTCCATAAAACTAAACATCTTTTCCTCATTGTCGTAAACGTACAGTTTATGATCACCCAACTACAAAACTTTCATAGCTTGTAGAAGAGATTTCGGAGGAAAGGTTTAACAGCTAGTACTGTAAAAAAAATGCCGGTCCTTTGTTTAATCATCCCCTTGAAATATAAAAACGGCTATGTTTTAAATAAGACTTCAAAAATGTCACACATATTTATCAAATGTCATATGCAAGTATCAACAGATCTAGAAGTGTGTCAGTTCCAGAGTAAGAGACCCAAACCTTAACTACTTCTTCCTTACATGAAAAGCATTCTGACAGCAGAAAATCAAGACCATCGCATTTTCAGGATAAAAGATACAGAAACCGGGCGTTTTGCTGCAGTACCAAGGTCACACGCAGGGGGGTGGTGTGAAATCATTCTTTAGCATTCCCTTCCAAACCTCTATCTTCATATCAAATATAATTTAATTAATCCAGAGCTTAAAACGTTATCTTTACTACAAACATCCGGAAACACAAACACTCACAGACACACCTAAAACAATACCTCCATTTTTCTCATGGAAATAATATCTCAAGTCTCACGGGGATTTCTACCATCAGATAACCAACCAGTGAGGTCATAATTAACCCAATTAGTAACGGAACCCTTCTAATCAGTGGTTTGCTGGACAACAAGGGTGTCTTATCCGTGCCATTATTTACGTCTCCATTCCTACCATTACCGTAAAGCCAGTGTGAGTGCGATCATACTGTAAATGCATTTAAGTTCGCGGGGATTTAATTTCGCGGTAGCGGGAAAAATGACTTTCGCGGTAACACCATCTACTGCAGTCTAATACCTTAATAGAAAAATTTTCACGGTGGATTCAATTTCGCGGTAAAGTGGTCGCCGCGAAAACCGCGAACATTAATCCACCGCGAACATTTCTGCATTTACAGTATTTCTTGGTGTAAATGTGTTGTATTGTCGTTCATATCACCATCAACTACTGCCTATCCCATGCCGGCAGATGGGGCGACTCGTACCCGGGTAAGATCCACGTGACCGCCGCTGCGCCCTACTTAAGTCCGTTTTTCTTCCCGGTGTATCTGCTTCAGCAGATGTTGATGATAGGGATCTAGTGCATTCAAGAGCATTCAAGCAGCCTTAGAGTAGGATTTAATACATCTTTATTGCCTTACTGTAAGAGTCAATAGGAAAGAAGCGTGTCGCGCGTTTTGTCGAGAGCTTTAGATTTTTCGATTCAGGATGGGCCTTAGCTTGTAGATATCCTTGGAGGACGTGCTTCTCATTTCAGTATGACTCGAGGGACGAGAGATATTGACAGTCACTAGTTTCACACTAGAATAGCAAGTCACGCCCTGACAGAAATGATCTATGTGTTGTAACGATTCCTAATACAACCCGTTTGCGTTTTTTTTTTGTTAGAAAAAAGAGATGCTCAAACCCAACAAACCTAGATCGATGTATGTTTTCATCATCATATTCTATAGATTTATATGTAGTATTTTTGCAGGAATTAGTTCTTAAAAGCATTGTATTTATCATAATCATAAGTTTATGATACATGTTCTTGCAGTTGGCCCAAGAGAAATGTATTTCAATATATACAATGATATGTCATTGTATATGTTAGTTGTTTTATGATGCTTCAAAGTATGTAAGATATAATCAGATTTAATAGACTTGCCTTGCTTGACTCATGCCCGGTGCCTGTGTTCCTTTTCCATCCGAGCTACCATACTACCATAGACCCAACCTCTGCTTAGAGAAAATATCTAAAATTGTGTCCGCTGGGTTCGAAAGTTAATCAACGAATTTCAGGGATAAAGAACGATCTTTTTTTTTTCCTTTTTTTTGTATTTTGTCGTCTTCTTAGTCATACTTTTACGTATTACGCAATATCTAAATAATGCTAAAAAATCAGAGAAAATAACAAAACAGTGACACAGTGAACGAACTCAGCAGTGATGCAAGCTTGACGCAAGTGCAGTGAGATACCACCCTAATTTGGCCAATTTCTATTATTACCCCGCGACCTGTGGAGCCAGGTAGAGGCTCTACTTTTATTACAGTAAGTGTGAAGTGCACCGTGGCTCGAAGACATGGATTAATGATACGTAGGTGATGAGACTTTGTGTTCATCGTGAAATACACTTTATTATGCAGTAAGCATTTAATAGCTTGTAAATCCTCTTTATTGCTATGATGTAAGGGTTACGCCTCGTCATTCTAAGTACTATGCACTATTCTAGCACATTTACATCATTATTTCATAAATTTGAGCCGTAAAAAACAGCTCGGGGATGAGTTGCACCAGGGTTCCAGATCAAGTCCTTATTTTTGGGGAGTACAATAATGAGGAATATCCTCATGCAACTTGTCTCTGGGCTGTTTATTAACCGCTCAAAGTATCAAATTATGATGTAAATGTGAGAATACAGTAGATGTCAATATCATGCAGATTGCCTTATTCAGAATATTTCCACTTTGACGCTGTAAAATTGCTTATGTTGCATTTAAATACACATTTTGCCACACCGGGCTCAGTGCAGCTGACAATAAGGTATGTTGAAGAAACGCAGTTAACAGATACAAAATAAAACTGTATCGTTACATAGATTCAACTTCTCCTCGCCTTTCGGTTAAAGTGGAGATAAAAGAACAGATATGTTTTATGATCAATGGTTTGGCTAGTTGTATTAGGAATATGAATTTTACTGATTCAAAATCGGAAGCAGCAGTTTTGCTTTTACTAGTACTACTCATAGTACAATGTAGAAGGGTCGGTAGGTAGTTAGTAGGGGTGGTACTTTCACTGCTACCTCCATGAAAATGAAGGTATTATTCTTTTTGTTTTTAATCAGGTTTGTAGGGCCTGATGTTAACATCATGAAGATGAGGAGCGGCCCATAGCGATAACTGTAGCAGCATCTGTTCTCCCTAAGTCAGAAACATCAAGCTTAGGCAAGCTTGACTTCACTGACTCAATAGGCGAAGCACGGGTTACGAGGCTGCTCGGGAAATTCCCTACCCCATTTTGGCCGGAATGGTTTGATCCACTCACATCGCACCATCGCACATGTGGCAGGTTCTTTGTGTGTATTTGTGAGTGTATGGCTGTCTTTGGGTCTGTTTGGCTGTCTGTGTGTTTACTTATCCAGGTATTTGTTGTAGGCATAACTTTGGAACCTTTCGATTGACATACTAAGTCTGTGAATAGGAGGACTACGATCAAGGTCGATTTGGGCCCCCTAGTGTGCCGCATTAGTACTGCAACAGTCCGTTCTTTAGAACTTTTGCCCTGGGCATGGTATGTTTTTGTTATTGTGGATAGGTTGTGAATTCTTCATACAGGCTAAAATTAGATGCAAAGAACAATAGGACAAAACCCCTCATAATACTATTATACTAAACTCGGCAAGTATTTCAATATGTTAAATTATTGTGGCTAGAAATTTAGTGAATCCTAACCCTTTGTTTCCTTGCAATGAAAAATGATTCGTCGTGGAAAAGTCTATTTCTGTGTCTGCGTGGTTCCTCTTTGCTCATTGTTTTAATGGCAGCGGGAAAATTGTTGTAATCAATTTACGTCCCAGTAACTTTATTACAGAGTTCCAGGGATTCCCATGCACCCATGTAATTGTTACATTACGTGCGACACCTACGGCGGACGTGTTAGCAATGCGTTTGTCACTTCAGGGCTGTGACAACTTAGCGGGATACATAAAAGGCACACGCCGCAGTACAAGTCTCTCTGGCATTACGGAAATGCGCCGGCAGCACGCAAACGCTAAAAGGGAGCAAGCTACCTCCTGCGCTTGGCTTGCTCCCGGGGGACGCGGCTCTACCTCCCACCTGTCACTTGTTGGCAAACGGGAGAGGGTCAGAATCCATTTCATTTCTCTCATGTTCCTCCGCTGTACCCCCGGTGCGCTCGGAATGAGAGGACTTCGCTGATATGCTGTGAGCCTGGGTCCAATCATTTGTTACAACATACGTCTCAATTACAGCGGCGATAGATGTCATCTTGGCAAACAGCGTGAAACGCATTACTCTTCAAGCAGAAGTTAGGCTCTGGCTGGGACTTGTACGTGTTTTTCAGGCTTATTTGTTTTGTGTTGGGGGAGGGGTGTGCTATTCTGTCACGTTTCTTCATGTTTACGTGAAAGAAACAGTCGAAGCCGAAACACTGTTTCGAGAGAAGAAACGCATATCAACTCCAGGAACGCAGAAGGAATCCATATCGGCCGGCAATCTCTTGAAAGCCCGGATCCTGATTCCGCTATCTCCCCACCAGGAATGGGTAACTTGGTTAGATGTTGGAATCTCTACATGACGTGACGGCCATCAATGGCTTTACCGCCAGATATCGCGAGAACTATTCCCCTTATCTCTCCCAACAGGGCTGGCGAATAGATTCGAAGGTCACCCTAATGGTCAACTCAGGCCACCCTCTGGACCCTGGATGGTCATCACGGAGACTGACAGATATGGTCATTGGACCCTTACATACGACACTGCATGGAAATTGAGATGTTAGAATAGATGATATCTATATCTGCATCTCTCTTGTTATCAGTCACAAGTTTTGTTTTCATCGTCATAAACCACGAGATATTGATGTTTATACCAAATAATCAAGGCTTACTAACCAGTGTTCTTCATATATCACCCATCATTAGAATGTATGTCAGTTGAAGAATTAACGGATCAGATCAGGACTTATCATATCTAATATCTCTTATATCGTTTGAATTATTCAATTTGCAAGGCATGCTGTGGAAGATTGTCAGAACATTGCAAAGATCTGTTCAAAATTCCATTAGCCAACTACGACTGCTCGATGTAAATGCCACGGCAAAAGTATGCAGAGAAGGACGCGAGTCGCCCCTCCAGCCGTCAGAACGTTCTTCGCATCAGTGAGTGAGATAAATTGAAGGACACAAGTGAGTGAGATAAATTGAAGGACACAACTCCGTAAAGAGGTCTGTCATTAAATTCCAACACGTTTTATTCGCTACCCCTACTAAACAAACACTTTACAAAACTCCGTAAAGATGTCTGGCATTAGGACGTGTTCTTCTTCTTCTTCTTCTTCTTCTTCTTCTTCTTAGTCTTCTTCTTCTTCTTCCCCGATACCAAACACTTAACAAAACTCTCCGTAAAGATGTCTCTTATTGAACACTTTCAATTCGCTACACATACCAAACACTTTTCAAAACTCAATACTAAAATAAAGATGTCTGTTATTAGACTTAAACACGTTCTATTCGCCACCCGTACTAAACACTTTACACAACTGTAATGAAATAAAAATGTTTGTCATTAGATTTTAACACGTTCTATGCGCTACCCATACTAAACAAACATTTTACAAAACTCCGTAAAGATGTCTGCCATTAAACACGTTCTATTCGCTACCCATACCAAACACTTATCAAAGCTCCGTAATAAAATAAAGATGTCTGTCATTAAATCAAACACATTTGCTACCCATTCTAAACAAACACTTATTAACAAAACTCCATAAAGATGTCTGTCATAAACACGGTCTATTCGCTACTTATACCGAACACTTTACACCTAAACTTAATTGTGCCATAAACAACTATATGCGCTAAGTATACAGAGACCATATCTGGTACATACATGAAAAATTGCTTTATTATTGGAAAATATATGCCCTCGATTAGCCTCAACTGACTGCACTAGATATTAGAGATGTGTGTATATATCATCCTGCATTGTTTACTTAGTAAAAAGTTGCAATTTATTTTGTATTTCTATGTAGTAATTTGTAGTTCATCGTTCATTGTTCTTTTGGTTCTGTGGGGAAAGCTTCTTAATCAAAGTCTTTATTGTCCATGGTGTTTTTATTTTGTAAATTAATGGCCGCTATGCTCGTGATCTAATGACTCCCAACCGTGTATGGTAATACGCTACTCACAGCATTAAGCAGTCATCCATCCATCAAATGTGCAACTCGAGAGATCCAATATTTCAGTTTGCTACATTTTCTGTGCAAACTAATTTGCGATCTCAGTGATTCTCATGTGACGGGATTCTGTGCAAGTTTCCCCGGTGAGGAGAAATTACCCGTGAAATCCCTTAATATTCTGGCGGAATACTATTCACTCTGCCAATATTAATCATAGTGAGATGATGGCACAACGTTAGAAGTTGTTTGCAACGTTTAGCGCCACTCGGTTTGTGGAGAGGGAGAGCGCGCAGGCGTGTGGCCGTCCCTGGGGACCTGGCACCCCGTAGTTGTGTCTCTGTCTGTCATGACAAGCCAGTCACGAACAAGTCACCGTCAGCGACAAGGCTTCAGTAGACGCGAGAACATTTTCAGATCCCCTCTCTTCCTCTCCAGCTCAGAACATTTCAGACAGGCGTTCGGCCCGACTGTGCAGAAAGGGGCTTATCATAGAGTGCATGGATTAAGGATCGATATGCTGTAGGAACATCCGACGCGGAGGGCGAAGGTAATAGAGCTATCCCACGGCGGGTTCACCGCGAGCGACCGCCGCTATGCCTCCAACACGTCTTCCCCTGAAGGCGTTACATCGGGGGTAATTGGAATGATTGAAGAGGCCATTGGTGTACGGGAATCCTAATAGGATTCAGCCGTGCTGTTCACACGCATTTCCTATCCAGGCAATTCCACGGGCTGTGGATCTCTGGTGCTCCGCTGGTCACTACAAGCACGAGGAGACTTGATCTTTGGCCAGCCGTGGTCTCACTCCGGCCTGGAGTAGCGACAACCTCCCACAGACACTTCACTCGAGCCGGACTCCACCGTCTTACCTAGTCCATCATGTTTGTAATGCCGGCTTTTTCCGCAGCTACTGTATTGGGTTTCCTCGCAGGTAGGTGCAATTTATTGTAATGCCTTTCTACATATAGAAACTTCTTCTCACTTTCGCCCACAAAAGCATTTATCTCAGAGGAACTAAAAGCTTCGTCAATCTTCTCAACTGTAGGCATTACGTTCCTTACAGGCAACATTACGGCGTCGATTTTCAAGGCAAATTCAATGCCCACGTTATATGAAAATCCGCCGCTGTTTGCACTGTGATAAATTGGCAAGGTCCAGTGAGCGCGTCCTTGGCCACTATCGACTGCTGGACCGCCTGGCTGCTTGGCGAGCCTGTAAGGCTTTTAAATGCTTAAAAACAAATCTTCTATAGGAACAAGTTGTTCAATAGCTGTAGAGACGCTTAGCGCCGTGGTAATTTTGCCGTGTACTGAACTATGGAAGGCCCTTTGTGCGATATCCGCTAGATAACATTCACCTATGATGAACCCTTGGCAATCTGCTTTACGAGCCGATAGCCCATTGTGAAAGGTTACTACATTTTAACTTCGCCGTGATAATCGCCTTGTTTTTAATCCAAAATCAATACCGATAGTTGCATGAGCAAGTAAAAGGTACGTAAAAACTTGCATTGTGACTGTCTTGTGAAACCGTTGAATCCAACCGAAAAGAGACACCCACATGCATATAGACCGGGATTCCTACGCACCATCTAACTCATATGAAGAGTAATGCCTTCTGCATCTGATCATTTCATACATGAAAACGCAAGAGATTCGGTATATATTTATGCATTAAGCATGTAAGTAGAAACCAGGGCAAGGAACTATAAATTACCAGGAAATTTGAATCTCCCCTGTGGAACGGCGGTTTCCTCGCCTCGGAATTTTCCCGGCGTCAGAATTGACACCCAAGTTGCCCCGGAGTTTCTGATTTAATGACAAAGCGATAGCATCATCCTGGGAAGACGTCTCTCTCTTGTTCGGGCTCATCGACAAGTAACTAATCATCAATCTTATTCTCGGTGATATGAAAGTGAAAAGTAGAATATTTCGGATGGGTTACACGCCCCTCGCCACAGGCCATGTAAAATTCGATTTCTCTCCCAGCCGACCTACGACCGGGAAGGTGTTATCAACCATCTTCCAAGCCGTTTTTCTTGGCCGGCGGAACACTTCACCAAATCTGCAAGTTATTTATGGCTGGCTTATGACCAGCAATCGATCTCCAGATCCCAAGCGATAGATTTTCCAGCTGCCGATAGCATCTCCTAATCCAAGAGAGGACCCAAAATTGCAAATTTGTAAGAGCCAGTGGCCGAGAAAGGACCTACCGCTAGCTTTCCGTTCCTTTTACTCACAATTTACCGGTCGTTGAGTAGTCTCTTGTGCCCATCGACCGACGGATATCTGAATAGATTTTCAATCAAGACAGCGATCTCTGCCAATGTCCCCTGGACTTCACAAGACCAGCGTGATCTGGAAATAAATTGTGCCATGCGTCAACCCAACTTCTTCTAAGTTCTTCGCCGTCGTTTCTAACCTCTTGGCTCAAGTGTTCCGCCCGTCTGTTTCCCCGGATGTGCCATATTTCAAACATACTGATTTGACAAAGAGCAAGCCCTCGGCAGGGAATTTGAAAGATTGTCCAAGACCAATGCGTAAATGGTCCCACGAGTATGCCTGCTGCCCCTCGGTGATAAAATTCATCGGAATATCAGCATGTTTCGGATATTGTTCTTATCGATCGTCGGAATTCCTTGCCGTATTCATCTGATGTCGCAAAGTTTGCTTTCCATACCATATTCTAGAAAAACGGTCAGAAAGCCTCAGCCTTGTTTTAATATACGGTTTTTAACTCTTTTGGGTTCTGTGAATAGTCTCTAACAGTACAATCTTTAAGAAATTTACGATCACGTTTAAACCTGTTGTCCTAACGGCCATTATCTTTAGCTTATTCTATTTGACTCGTAAAACGATTTCATGTTTTCGCCAATGGCTACACTGATAAGGCAACGGTGTTATTGCATCTGTATCCTGTAATAAACCGTAAATATCCAATCTGATACCCTCTTCTTTAAGATCACAGTCCTTCCCATCGCTACCTATCATGACGAATTAGGTTAAATCAATGAAAGTTATTGCATTGTGCTGTATGTCCGTGATCAACGGCCTAAATCTCGATGAAAACATTTAATGGTATATCATTGTCCCCCTAGCTGTATAACATCATTGATTGACAAGACCTATTTTTAAGGAGATAAGTAGGTTATATTGAAGATCTAGGATTAGTTAGCTCCTCCAAGAATTTATCATAGGATGAAGCAATAAAATCGGGATGATGTCGTGTCTAGGGGGCTTCTAAACTAATGGTAAGTTCCAAATGTTCAACGAGCTACTAGGGGGACCCGTAGCGTAGTAAAAACTGAGTCATCAAATCATACAAAGGCCTTGAGCTCAGCCAGCATAACGTTTAGAAGACACCGTTTTACACGAACCGATATTTCAGCATGTGTGTGGTCTCCGGGGCACCCCCTGTCCACGGCAAGGGCTTCAAGGATCAGGACGTTCGGCTGCCATTGCCCTGAGGGCGACAGCGACGGCCTAATGTACTTATACGTGCCTCACCGATCATGCAATAAATTGTTCCATTTCTAGCTCTAGAAAAACTTGGTGGCGCTTAATGTGCTGTTTATGAGGCAATGTCCCCACTATAAACATGGCGCCGTCCTGGGTGATTTGCCAGAGAACTTACTGCCCCCGCGGTTAAGGGGCTATGTGGTTATGGTAAAGTCCATTTCACGCTTACGTTACTTCAACAACAGCAATGTCATATCAAAGACACATCTCCACTTGAAAGGTTAGTGTAACGTTACACAACGAGATAAACTCCTACATGTACTGACGCAATTTAGTGGTTGTATTCACCCCGCAGATCTGATAAGTAAGCCCAAGCCGACCTCTTGCGATAAAAAGACATGAAGAGAAATCTCTCTCGGTTCTGTGTCATTTTCTGGACTATTAGACGGAAAAGATCTGAATTACTAATTCATGAATCAAGGCATTGCTATTTTTGTTGCGTTATGTTATCGTTGATTCACTGTACGAAATCCAATCTTTCAACATGCCTTTAAGCATGCGTAAATCAAGTGTTTTTTTGTTCTTTCAGGAAAGTATAACGTGCAAAGTTTTACTTTACGAATGCTTGTACATGTGCTTAAAGATCAGATATCGTGTAGTAATTCAGGTTGATCATAGGCGGCCTCTGCCCTGTGCTAGATACACATTCCTAACTTGTATACCAAGTCCACTCCAACTGGTTCGTATGTCGCAACGCTATCAGAACACGCGAAGATTAATCCTCATCCCGTGTCATTCCCACCACCAACATGTACAGCTAGCCCATCTTTTCATCTTGATACATGTTACGACCTGATCCCCCAGTCGAGAGGGCAATGTCATGTAAGTCACCACACAACACCACTAAGCCAGGCGCTCCAGGGACTACATATAAGCTCAGATGGCCGATCAGCCTGCTTTACGGTCTGCAGCATGGAGTGAGTTCAGGAGATTATCATCGTCCCAGGAATACATCATTCGGCCTCAACACACGAGATGATGTGCGAATACGGGACTTGAAACATTTCCTGACTCGCAGACGTGCTTATGAGATTTTCTGTGACGTAGGTGTTGTACACTTTTACATGACACCGCCTGCACTGCTGTGCCTAATTGTCTCTTCTTGCCTCTGATGGCTCGGCTGAATATATACCCACAGCGTTTTGCCTCTTTGATCTCCGTGCTTAGCGCCTCGTCTGCAATAAGTTTTAGTACACGTTCGTCTAGATCTACACTACGGGGAGTCACGTACATGGGATTATAGTGCCATGACAGTTCCCACGAACACATTTTGCGGCTAGACTCCAGCACCTTTTTACGCCCGTGTCGTGAAATATTAACGACATCATTCTTCAAAAGATCCTGACAAATGGTGGTGTCTATTTGGACTCGTGGTCTCGCTTCCGCAATTATTGCTCACTAGTCACTTTCCCAAGTTATGGCAGCCACTACAACAAAAGGAAGTCGTTATTTGCGGGGTGCTGTCCCCGTACATGCATCCCACTTAGCTCAGAATCGATAAAGTCTTTCTCCACGACAACAGATCACCACGGCGTGTATCTCACCGGTTTAACGTTGTTTTAATGATTGCCGATGCATATTGCATCCGCTCCTATTGGTACCTTCAAGGTTGAACGGAACGACCCAAGTGAACTTGCTTGTCAATTTTACATTTATCTATCTATCAACGTCAAGAAGATTAGTATGCATTACAGTTTCCGAGGGAGGAAACTGTAATCTCTTACAAAATAGATACAGGACGGGCATCTCAGATAATATCAAGTGACATTTAAATCACGCGATTATTGAACTCCATCACTTATAGATGACCTCCCCCTGCCCTCCCCCTCCCAATCCTATATTGCCCGGAGATGGCCACTTTAGCATACATTTCAGCGCATCATAACTATATGGAAAAGTCGTACAAAGTCAAAACATATTACAGGTTGAAGTAATATACTGGAAAAGAGAAAATATTCGCTGCGGTTTTACTTTGCGAATTTTTCTGTGTGACCTCTCCACCGCCAACTTAAGATTGTCGCGAATATTTTCACTTTTAAAGTAAAACCTGCATGGTAGCTTTAACCGCGAATTTAAAACCACAACGAAAATTCTATTTTTTCCCTACCGTGAAATTAAATCCATGAAAATAATATTCCCTTTTGTAGTAAATATGTATTATTTGACATTTAAAAAGTTACACCTAAAAACATCTGATTCGCTCGGACTAGAACAGACCGGGATCGTATTTTGCACATCAGAATCCAATATTGATACGGGATATTAGACTCCTTTATTATTAATCCATATTGTCCAATTATATCTGTGAAACACGCCAAAGCAAAGTCGTCTCGACATTTGGCACCATCGAAACGTAATGAAATAATCTCTCTTCAATTACCGCAATAAAGGGCATATCAACAAAGCTGAGTCGGTACGTAAAACAATGATGAAGGTAAATGAGGTAGTTTTCTTGTAGAAAAGTAACTTTTTGATGACAGTTTGCGTGAAGGTTTTATTAGAGATTCAGGACTGGTAGACAGGGCGGAGTTCCTAATTGGTAGGCAGGGAGGGTCCGTGGGACTGATGAGTTTTCCGAGAGGTTTCATTAAATTAACCTGAGTAATCGAGGAATCGACCAATGTTCCGGGTCAACGCAAGTCCATTTGGCCAAACCATGCGCTCAATTCCAATAAGCTTCATTTCAGGATACCATCACCCTGCCTTGTAACCACCGCATTAAGATCCAATCTAATGGTGAAAAAATACGGCACGAGACCTCCATTTCACCTTCAAACATCCATACTCTACTCATCTCACCTCCTTTTTTCCCTCAAGTTTGCCGGTTGCGTTTCATTTCAGATCCATAATCACCATGAGACCGCTTCGATTTTCAATATAAACATTAGACATTACGTTCAAGCGTACTTTACAATTTTCCCCCTCAGATCCGCTACATTTCTCATCGCTTTGCTAAACTGTATGCAGTTTGTGATCTAGAAGTACGCGGTGAAGGTAGAGTTTTCTCTGACGGTTTGTGTGGTTGTATCTTGCCGTACTCTCACGTTTTGCACGTCAGCATACGCCTTGTCTGCACCTGATAATGTCACGATCTGTGAAACATGGAGGCAAAATGACTTCCCCATTCGTCTCCATCCCAGCATAATAGGATAATCTCTTTTCAATTACAGGGGATAAAGAATTATTAGATGTTGGTTTATTGGAAACAAACGAAGAGCAGGAAATAGTGCTTTCCTTTCAATTATTGCACCCCTTTACGATACATTATATTGGCATTTGCAGTGATAGCGTTCATTTGTGCGCTAGTTTGGCGACTTCTTATCTGATTCAGTCAAACCGGGAGGTAATTAAGACCGATAGCACTATAGGTAGCACTTTGCATTCTCCACAGAATCCCATTGGTCACTGACTAACTCCTAAAAGGAGAGGCGTACTGCAATACAGATGGTACTTCATCACTCCCGTTGGAATCCTACTACTGGCAGGCAAATGTACGCCTGTACTGGTCATTTTTGATAGCTGTTGCCAACGCCCCTCATTCCACTAGACGGCGACTTAACTTCGACTAACAGAACATCAGAGTGTCTTATGCTCTGGATGCCTTAAAGTCGGGTTCACCTGTGCGTATATATTTCAGTCCGTATGAGGTCCGTATGGAATTCTTTAATAGCTTCTACCAGGCCCCACAGGTCGCTGGAAAATAGTAAAAAATTGAAGAATTATAGACAAACATCATAACAGAGGAGTTAGCTGTCCGAAGAAAATGTTTTGCGACCAAAATCTTACTCCGCTGGCATATGTGTCTATATTTGTCCAATTTTTCTCCAGTGACATGTGTAGCCTAGTAGAGGCTAAGACGTCCATACGGACCTCATACGGACTTAAATAATATAAATTCATATACGCACGTGAGAACCTACCTTGTGGAACGTTTTACTTTACCGTAATGCGAATAAACTGCGACCTCGTTGCGACCTAACTTGAATTTGTGTAACACTTCGAAAACTGGAATACCATGCAAAATCTTAAAGTATGACAGAAAAGACAACAAAACACACAAAGTATAAAGAAATTCGTTATTTATGTATGGAATTCGTCTAATCGCTCAGTCGTAGCTTGGTGGCCGCCGTAGTGGAATGGGGGGTAACACTTAGTTTACGTTATGTCCGTAGCACGTAATCGGTAGGTGTTTATGGGACCCAACGAGTGCAGTCCTAAAGCTTTCAAGAGGAGTAGTTCCAGAAAATAGAACATTGATTACCATTCTACACAAGGTGCTCAGCGGGAGTCACATCGGTTTACCACGTTGACAATGGTGTTTTTCATGGCGAGGGTCCGTGTTAGTCGATCAGTACAAAATTGCGTGATTACTCAACAGTGCGCCGTGCGCCGCCATTATCATTCCGCTCACTCATATTCTTATTGATGGCGTCATGTTGGCGTGACGGTTAGGGTGTGTTGGGGGGATAGAACCCAGAGGTCATAGGTTTGAATCTCCAGACACGCCACCGATGTTGTGGCGTTAGAAAGGGCACTTAACACGACTTTCCGCACTCCATCCAGGTATAAGAATAAGTATACTTGACTTCGGTTGGAGAGGTAAAAGGCAATGGAAGGAGAGGGATGGGCTCCACCTTCCAATACCGTGCCTTAGACTCAGCAGTGGACAACAACTCATTGCCTCTAGGCTCTACAGCCTTTATTAGCCTATGGGACTACGCGACGTACTTTACGAGGGGCGTGCAATTAGTAATGGTCCTGACCCATTTCCCATAGCAGGAGATTAATGAAACTTGGCACAGTTATTAGTCTTTCTCTTCATAGGAATCACCCAGAGTTATGCATTTCTCCCATCGTTTGATGCAGCTCTGGACACCGATTTTGTAGGACACCCCAGGTTGGTCCTCCAACTGATGCCTCATCAATGGCACAAGAGGGACGACCAGGTCTGGGAGCTGTTTCCACAGACTTCCAGCCACGTTTGAATTCAGGATGCCAGCGTTTTACAAGGTCATATGATGGGGCATCATCACCATAAGTTTCATTTATTTCATCAAAAGTCTTCTTTGGTGTGCGTCCTTTCAAATACAAAAACCGGATCACTGTGCGACACTCAACTGGTTCCATTTCACACCTGGTCCATTTCGCACCTGACTAAGTTCAAACACCAGTAAATCAGAAACCACAACTGTCTTTTGCAACATAACCCATAGAGATATGAATTATTACACATACAAAATTTCATTTAGATCAGACAACTGGAAGTGGGTCAGGACCATTACTTATTGCACGCCCCTCGTATCTCTAACTCTCTTATATTCCCGATGAATTTCACTTTATAATGGATTGTTCTAGATAAGCTGTATTAAGCAATGAGTTATTTTGAAATTTCTTGAATCAATTACAAAAGATTTCAAGGACTCGATGCCACAGGTAGATTTGTATATATCGATCTTTAGATGCAACAACTCATATAATGCAAATATATAAGGACTACTTTGTTATTAGAAAGAATACCAAAACTCATGATCAGCCCTACTCGATTGTAAAACTATATCAAAGACTTATATTAGCCCTTAGTTATAGTTATTAGCATATCGAGTGTTATTCTATACCTCTATTTTGTACTTTGTGTAATAGTTGTTGCCATACATTGTACGAGGGGTGATCAATAAGTTCTCGGCCTCACCAAGAAATAACAAGTACAACTCAGATTTTCAGGCACAACTTCATAGTATGAAGTCTTTTATCAATATCCTCCAAATTACAAATCATTGGAGTCATTACTTTCCAGGCATTCGTTTTTTTTCTGAATTAGAAGGTAAGTGGGGAGAAAAAGAAGGGTGAAGTGTGATCAGACAATTTGACCTCACACCTCAGGTTGCAGATCAATTGTCCACCTTTTTTCGTTATCCCTTACCTAACGTTACCGGGTGTCGCCTGCAACATAATGATCACAATAATTTGAATTTTGGTACACATTTATATAAGACTTTATACATGTACGTGGGTTATCAATGATTTGAAATTTGGAGGATATTTATAACAGACTTCATACTATGAAGTTGTGCCTGAAAATCTGAGTTGTGCTTGTTATGTCTTGGTGAGGCCTAGAACTTATTGATCACCCCTCGTACCATGTATAACTGGTCTGGATGGCCTGGAACGTCTGACAGCGATGAATGACAGACAGTACTGGAAGTCAAACTTCACTTGCTGCACCTCAGAGGATGACTCATGATGATGATGTACCATGTACAATCGTCGTGCAATAAAGTTCTTCTTTATATTCGCATTGTTCTATTTTTGCAGGGATGACTCTTGCGCAGAGCGACATCGGCCTCACCCTCCCAGAGCAGGTCAACACCGTACTGGGGGATCCCGTGACGCTAGCTGCAAGCTACAGCACCAACCGCCAGGTGGAGCTACTTTCGTGGTACAAGATCGACAGTAACGACCCCTCAAAAAGGGTACTGGTTTTGTCCTACTCCCCCATGAGAGGATTGAGGACGTATCATAACTTTGTAGATCGGGTGGAGCTTGCCGGTCCAGCGTCGCTTAAGATTTTACAGACCCGAGCCGAGGACGAGGGAAAGTACGTCTTGTCGCTGTTGGTGGAGGAAGTCGGAAGCGTCGACGGATTCGTCACTTTACACATTCTAGGTATGAAACTCTTCTTAAACTTTAGTCAAAACTTTGAAACTCACATCCAGAAAAAGGGACAAAAGGTTGCGTTCTTTGAAAGCTATACTTAATTTCAATCACACAGTGCACGCCAAGTACACTTTTACCTAGACACCCCAAAGACCAATACCCAATTTATTGTCATTACGCCACGGAAACTAAAATAAGGTGCTCTCCGTGCTTTTATACTCCGGGGGTATGTCTGGACAATGACGTAGAAATAATGACGTCATAGAACACGACATTATGAGCCACCGTAATGCAGAGAACCACGTTGCTCTCACGGCAAAAGAACATATTTGACGCTCACTAAATGAGACCTTAAAATACACACACATTTACTCTCTTGTCTCCAATTTATATCACCAAGTATGTATGACATAAGTTGGAGCTAAGGAAGCTATGTATTCATTTCTTGATAACCCAGCATTCGACGCTCTTAGTTTCACCCTGCAAGCATGAAAAACTTCGAATATCACTATCCTTAGGGATCTCAACCGGTAGCAGCCTCACAGCTGATTTAGGTTGAGCTCCTGGTTCCAATTCGCCACTTTCACACTTTCCCCGGGTCCACACCAAACTGCCATCTCCGCGATGTGCTTTGAGTTCTAAATTGATTGAGAACGGATTTTCTATGCCCTCGGACCCAGGTCCCGGGCGCTCCTGGCAGCCATATTGGTACCCTGGCGAAAAGGATTATGGCAAGTGTAAAAGTGGCGAATTAGTTGGTAACTGGGAGAGCCCGGTTCGATAATGGAAAGGGCATCTCGGTTGGGGCTGTACTCGTCTTTTAGATGGGACGTAAAATAGGAGCTCCGTGTTCGAGGAGGTGCCCCGAGCACATAAAAGGGTAGGGCTAGCAACCCCTTCTTATAGAAATATACCCTGTTTCAGAAACACCAATAAACCAGGCAGTTAGAAGGTTCCTAACAAACGAAATATCCAGTAAAAAAGGTACAGGGGAAGTATAATATAGCGTACCCAGTACCTTGTAATAATAGATTCTATAATGATAACTGGACATTTTATTGCAAACCCTCTTTCCGTCTTTTATCTGATGTAAAGCAAACGTATGGATTATTATCTAAAACGCGTCCCTTTATTTTGTTTCGGTGATTTCTATCCCCAAAGTTGGCCATCCCTCTTTATTTGCTTGACAGTTATTTCAGAAGATACCTTCAAATTGATAGCATAAAAACACTGGGGAGATTGTTCCCACATCTACCCGACTTATCTATCCACATAACGTGAAAAAATCGATGTTTATGAGTTCAGCGTGTCTGAGTGGGTAGCCACCAAGAGTCCTTAAAAGCATTTTTGTCTTGTTTTCAAATCCCTCAATGGAATATCACGTTACGAGGCCCTGATAATGAGCATTAGAGGCAGGTCATGAGATGGCATCGCAAAATGGCTGGCTTGACCTTATGTTTCGATTGTGTAGACTAATCTGCTGTCCCTATGGTGGCTGCCTATACGTTTTCGTTGCCGTCTTCAATAGTATCGATTAGAGGTACAAACGATGTACCGGTACAAACAGTATTTTTTCTTGTTGGACCTGTCAAATCCGGACAGGATTTTGTGCCGATAAGAAAATTAACAGATGGTGGTAGGCGTGTTTTGAAGCTTACAGGTTCAATAAAATGACTATGGGGGACAGAGAAGTCTGGAAGGAGAGGGTGGACTTGGTCCGGGCAAGCAGCCCGCGATGATGATGATGATGATGATGAAAATGACTAGAGCAAAATAGAGGAGAGTTGAAAGTCAAGATTTTACAGTCAAACTTAATTGGTCTATATAAGTTAACAGAGGCAGTTAGCGTTGTTCGAAAGTGCAAATGTAAAAACGCCCGTATCTGATTGAGAAGAAAATATCTCAAATGGTTGTTCAGATTGGTTATTAGACGGACTTCCTATGGTGTGGTCATCTTGAAATCAACTCCATCCCTCGTCACAACCATGCAATTGAGATATTTTGGTCTCAAAAAGATATGCGCCTATGAATTTGTGCCAAATGTCAACCACATTCGATGAATAAATGAGCTTGTTATAAAATAACTAGCATAACTTTTTGACACCCCTGGTAAGTTCACAAATCTATGGTAGTCTGTCGATTTCGTGAATTGTTCGTGAAAGAGGATGGCGACACATTAGTGTGTGCCAAAAATAGTACGGATTTGGTGCTCCAATATGGAAACACGTTCACATTGAATCCACCAAAAACTTTAAATTATTATTCATTATTATTATTATTATTATAGAAGTATTTTTTTTTTGCATTTTCCGGCTTATCAATCAGCATATTCTCTGTTTCTATATTTATAACAGTGTGAGTTGACAATAATTTGATGTAGGAGAGCTCTTTTGAACCTAACGTTCAGTTCAATAAAGACTTGGACGCGTTCCAGAGTAGGTTGGATAGCCGCATGTTGTAACGTCTGTATCCGGTCAGAAGACTGTTCCTTCATATATCACTCACTACTGTTGGAAAGGTACAACACACTAACATCTTACAATCAATCATTACTTCGCTCAGAGCACCATGTACCGTATGTATAGTGGCTTAATGTCGCGTCTATAACATTAATGGCGCCGTATTCACTCCCTGTACAGTCTACTACCGATAAAGCACACTAAACCCCAGCTTGTAATCCATTCTTTCGTCAGGAAAGGGCGGCGTAGTCTTTTATGAGTTATCTTGACCGCTTGTCCGTGGCCGTTTCTATGGGACTACACTGATTAGAAAGGTCGCCCGAAGGCATAATTTCAGCCAGAAAACCTTGTTACCCGGCACGGATTTCATTCACCGGTGAAAAGCAATAAAACCAGTGTGTATTTCACTACCCTTCCCCCTGATGGCATTTAAGTTTACTGCCTTACTGACCGGTGTTTATCGAACTCGAGCATTTTTATTACCGGGGAATAGCCCAGGCTATCTGTAATTACTTTGGGTGCACGGGGGCTTGTTTAAGTCAGTTGTTACGTTGATGGCTATATGGGAAGGTTAACTTTGGGGATGACCTTACATTAGTAACATACGTTTGGGACCGCATTGCTAACAGCGACATCTACCTGCAGTGAGGAATAGAACAGGCTAGGTCAGCATTGTTCTGATGTACTAGTAGTTGACAGACAGTTACAGCTTTGTCTGTTTTGATTGTTAATGTATATTGGTTGTGAACAACGGACCCTGTATCCAGTGATTTGCCAATCTGGTGAAATAAGTCGTGGATTTCTTCCATATATCTACATAAACAACGATTGAAACGATTCATTTCTAAAAAATGTTACCATCTTAATCAGTTTTGAATGTAAGTTGTTGAACATGGTTGTGTTTTTTTCCAGTACCCCCAGTTGTTGAAGTGGGACCGTCCAATCCCTACGTCATCGGCCTGGGAAAAGCCGCTCTCCTGACGTGTACAGTGATGAATGCCAAGCCAAACATCTCTTCCCTCCACTGGAAAAAGGACGGCACCATTGTAGACAGTAACCTGATGAACACCAAGTTCAGCGGGGGGACCATGGCGTCGCCATCTTTGATGATACGTCACGTGACCCGAACTGACGCGGGCTTGTACACATGCGTGGCTGATCACGTGGTCAAACAAGAGAGAAGCAGTCTGAGATTATCAGTTTTATGTAAGTCTCATTTCAAACTTATTTGTTTGGTAATAAACGAAAGTTGTGTTTTTTCCAGTACGTTGCTACGTATCCATCGGCCTTCTTGTTGACAAAAATATTGTTGATTCCTCTCCTCCAATTTGACCAAGGACGTTTATATATAACGTTATATAACGGCCTTGATTTGACAAATGATCTGGAGTCAAATCCCTAGATGGACCTTATGCTGTGCCCTTGGGAAAGACACTTAAAACCTATTTTCTCTCAAGACTAAGGTTAACAATGAGTGCGTAGCTACTGTTACAGACTTTCTCTTGAATGGTTCCGGCTACAAATACCACGAAACTTAAGGTGCACTCCCACTGCACTTGCGTCACACTTGCGTCACTGCGGCGTTCGAAATATATTCAACGCATTTCAGAGATAAAGTACGAATGTTCTTACTTTTTGTGTACTTTGTGTATTTTTGTTTTCTAAGTCATACTTTTACGTATTAAGCAATATCTAAATCTTAAAAAGTCGGAGAAAATAACAAAACAGGGACGCAGTGAACGAACCCCACAGTGACACAAGATTTACGCAAGTGCAGTGAGGGTGCGCCTTTATAAAACAAGAGTAGGGGTCCATCCCTTAAACCTTATAGTACGATCTTTCACAGTAAATATTGTACATAACCAGTGTGATGTTCAAAACGAAAACAACCTTCCGTGTCCTTTTGCCCCTGAATTTTTAATTCATTTCACGGGTCGTTAGATAACTCATATAAAATGTAACGAACCAAGTCTAATGGGGAAATATCGACTATAAAGACAGACATTAACCCACATTGTCTTCCAATAAACCTCTGATTAAAGATTTAGCGAATCAAAACCATTCATCTATAACAAATATTGATTATTAAGACGTCTAATATATCAAAATCGTGCTTAATGGCTTCAAAATGCATATAGTTCAATAATTATGCATAAATGTTAGTAAGACCTGCTTTGTATATGAATGACGAATGAACAGCGTTAAGAATTTGTGAAATTTTGATGTTCAAGTAAAATTGTGCCAGATGGCAAAGTAATATCATAAGCAATTCTTGAACTTGAGATTGAAGGAGCATTAATGGCAGATAGGTGCGGACGAGGATATTGAGGTTAACGGAGAGCATATGGCACGTCTGATGTTCGTCACATTATTCACCGGGGAAATATATACGTCAACTGACGTATTAGCTTTCGGAGATCATATTTTGAAACGTGTCATTGATTAACCTCTTTGAGCGATCATAAATCAATGTGATGACATTTGTAACCTAACCCTTGTCGATCCCACGCCCCTAAGCATCCTGTGTGTGCCAAACCGTGGTTTGAAAGATTTGTCTTAAGGTGCACTCTCACTGCACGTGCGTCAAACTTGCGTCACTGTGGAGTTTGAAGGATACTCAACGAATTTCAGAGAGAAAGAATGAAGTTTTTCTTCCTTTTTGCGTATTTTGTCGTCTTCTAAGGCATACTCTGACGTATTACGCAGCATCTAAATTATAAAATAACCGGCAAAAATAACACAACATTGCCCCAGTGAACCCCTAAGTACCGCAATGGTGCCCCAAGTGCAGTGAGATGCCACCTTTAGCATCATGCATGTGTGTGCCTAACCGAGGTTTGAAAAATTCGTCTCAGCGACAAGCCCAACTTCTGTTTAAAAACAGATTGGCAAGATTTTCTAGTTTGCGATGTACTGTTAGCAAAGACTACGTGGTGTCGGTTTCTTTATCAAGCAATCTGCAGCCAAACTTGAATAATGGAGAGGGTGTGGTGCAGTAATCGGATTACCAAAGGAGAAGCATTTATAGGAAGGACAACAAAGAAAGCTAGACGGAGCCTTTCTCCATCTCCAGACATCGAGCCTTCTTTCCTACAATAGACTTGTTACGCCACCTTTGGCAAACCATGATAAGATAGGCGAGGAACATCACTTAGACATCTTTTTGTCAAGTATAGAACTGATCAGATAGGAACGACTGTCTACATCTTCAAAATGTCTGGTCTTTTCCCCTGAAATTCCATGAATTTGGTCTTCCGATAGTATAAAACAGTTCAGATAATTTAGGACGAATGTATACATTCCTGGAATGCTGTTCTCAGATTCCCGGAATGCTGTTTTCAGATTTCTGGAATTTGCACAATCCCGGTGACTCGTCTTTCAGATTCCCGGAACGTATCGCCTGCTGATCCCGTGGAAATGACGTCGAGGAGATTCCCGTAAATCCAGTGACCTGTGATGGTCCTTCCTACTGATAATCAATCGCAAAAATATGTATATATCACTGCGTGTGCAATCGGCTCATGCACGATGACTGATGAGGACCAGACATTTAAATATTTATGATGTCGTGGGCCTCTTTTTAACCGCAGTGCAAATTTGGCAAATTATTAATGTGACGGGGTCGTGATGATGTCCCAGCCGGTTCGTCATCACCGGGTGTGAAATTATTGACGGGTTCGAACTTTTTATGCC